>NC_090888.1:45467857-45477857 GCF_036669925.1 Montipora capricornis | reverse complement strand
CTTTTTTCAGAGTCTCCGATGAATGCATTCACAACATTATGTTTAAGTAAGATTTGTATTTCTTTAAACTTGAAATGTTGGTTCCTTCTGCATGTACAGGAGCGGAGATTACAGTTTGTACATAAAACAAAAGACAGAAAACAAAACAACTCCAAATGAAGACTAATCCCAAGTGACCAAAATATACATGCTTTCCGGTACCTGCTTTATAAAGACCAGAAATGATTTGGTAACGTGGATAAAAACTTTAAGTAGCAACTGTGATTCAGAATTCTGGGCTAGATTACAGAACTTACATTCAACATAAAATACATTGCCACTGCAGTCCCACAGTCGATTACCAACCCACCGCCACCACAGTCCCATACTCGATAATGTGCATGTCTTTTACATTTACACATCTGTTTACTTTCCCGTAGAAGTTGGTATAAGCATTTTTCCAGTTTCTCTCGGGACTTACAATGGTCCCAAGAGAAAAACAATGCTTATGCAAAATTTTAGGGGGCAAACCAAGAGTATTATGGTTTTTTGAAAGTGGCCTGTAATAATAATTTATTATTGGTTTTGATAGCACTTTGAGGCTGGACAGTGATTTATCTTGAATAATGGAAGCCTGTGAGATGTGCATAAGATACGGTAATACTTAAGATATAATCATAATGTGTTATGGTTTGTTACTTCAGACAGTGATACTGTTGATGTTGGTAATCAGAAAGCAGTCAGAGTTTTCCACAAGCAAGATGCAACTGGAAAGCAAAGAAAGAGCCGATGGCCACAAGAACTTGACAATTACTGTTGGTTTGTACTTTACAAGGAAAACAAAGACACCATGGATGCTATAAATCTGTTGAGCAAACTTCTAAAGATCAAAACAGGCATATTTGGATATGCTGGAACAAAGGACCGGAGGGCTGTGACCACACAATGGATTTCTGTATTTAGGGTGCGTGCAGAAGAGTTGCAGCATCTTAATTCTACCTTGAGGAATTTATGCCTTGGAAACTTTAAATACTGCAAAGAGCCCCTGAAACTTGGTTCTCTGTCTGGGAACCATTTTGTTATCACACTTCGTAGTGTTGTTGGTGATCATTACAAGATTGAGGAAGGTCTGAAGTCCTTGAAAGTCAATGGCTTTATTAACTACTTTGGTCTGCAGAGGTTTGGAACTACATCAGTTCCCACACATAAAATAGGTGAGGTGACAGTTAATTGCATTATCATGCAAACTAGCAATCTTGTTCTCACAAGGCTTCATTTGGTAGAGGCAAATAATCCATAAACATAAAAAAGGAAATTCATTCTGCTTCAAGCAATCCTTGTAAACAATCTGCAAGGTTCTGTGTCATGCCTCTTTAGTTTTGCATGTACAAGAAATAATTCAGCTGCTTGATCATGAATGAAGGGAATCTTTGCTGACATAATTATTTAGATTTTGTCTCATTAACATACAAGGTTGCTCACATAAGGCATTGTGCTATTTACATATATTGACTTCAAAAGGTAAAAGAATGTGCTAAACTCGCTTAAATGTCCACTTTCAAGTCTTTTAGCATGATGACAGGCCAGTTATTAGGCATCAAAAACTAATAAATTCTTGGGTGACAAAAGCAGTAATGGTCTCATACTTTCTTTGCGAAATTTCGATTTTTCAAAACATCATTGCTCAGAGATAACCCGGTATGTCAGGTTCAAATTTTGAGAGATCGCTCATTATGAAATGCAGTTTTTAATTCAGTACTTTATTCTTGGCTGACTGATTAGAAAACGAATCATAGCCTTGTGCCAAAATGTGACCCCCAAACAAAGGGCAAAGTACTCATTTACAAGAAAGTGAAGTGATTGAAGGTGGAAGATGTACATGTGTTTAAGCCCCGGGTGGGGGAGGGATGCTTGTCATCTCACTTAGGGGTGTAAATTTCCGATTTTGGCTTCACTTAGGGTGCTCTGGGCAAAACGTAGAATATGTAGCCGTGAAGGTCTCCTTTAGGGTAGTGCGCAAAGAAGTATAAAAGTGTATATTTACACTTATACATTTCTTCACGTAGGTGAAAGTAGTATGATGATGATGTCTTTGCCATTATTAAAAGTCACCAGTGACGGTATTTTTTGTTTCTCTGTGTTTTAATATGGTCTCTTTTAGAGGTCAAAACAGAACGTAAACAAAAATGCAAAACATTTAATTTACTTATCGAAGAAAAAAAACATGTGCAAATTTTCATTGCATGGCTCTCTTTCATCTCGATCGGCATTTCGCTTTGACCTCATTTGAAATGCGGTAATGTGATTGGGCAATCAAACTGCTTACTGCCCATATTAGGAGTTTCCTTGGTCCGTGAAACAAACTGCGAACACTTTTTCAAGGCCATGTGGAAGTTGCTCTAAACGTAATGAACCAAATTTCGTTGTGCAATATTTTTAGGTCTCGCATTACTTCAAAGCAAGTGGTCAGAAGCAATAGATTTGCTTCTAAATCCTCGTGATGGTGAGCAAGATGGCGTGACAGCTGCTCGTCAACACTGGAAAGAGACAAAGAATGCCAAAGAAGCTCTAAAGAAAATTCCCAAGGGAAAGTTTATTGAGAGTGATCTCCTGCAAGGGCTGGTGAGACATGGGCCATCAGGTTTGGTGAATGCACTGCAGAGCATATCTAGGAACACACGACTCATGTATGTTCATGCATATCAGAGTTATGTTTGGAACTTCATGGCAACAAAGCGCATAAAGGTAATTGTGGCATAATCTATATCATCATCATCATCTGGGCTTAAACCTCTTTTGCAGACATTTGCCATCATTGATAATTGTTTTTTTTTCCTCTTTTTCGTCAGGAGTATGGACTTCAGCCTGTCAAAGGAGACTTAGTTGTAGCATCTTCATCTTCCGCTGATTGTGCAGTAAACTCAGGTGGTCTTTGTTTGACAAAAATGGGCAAACGTAGCTGTGTTTGGCAATGGGCAAAAAGTACAACTTTAAAATCACCGCGGTTGGATGCCCTCATATTGGGCTACAAGAACTCCTTGGGAGTTAGCTCGTTTATTTAGGCGGACCAACGGGACCCCTAGTCCATGAAGAACGTTGTTAAACGACCTAGTTCCCCAAGAATTGTTGTAATTCAATGATGGGTAGAGCATTCGACCGGTGTTACGAATTTTCCAATCCTGACAAGAACTCTGACTTCTCAGTTGTGCTGGCGCCGGTTACCAAGAACCTAGTTTTCCATCCTTCACACGGGTGCGTTGCACCTTCAAACATTAGTTTTCGAGATTGGTTTGGGGGAGGGGAGGGGGAGGGATTGAGGGGGAAGGAGGAAGGGTGGTTCTGGAGGAACCAGACTACCGTCCATGACTTCGTTGAGAGCACTCGTGATTACTTAGAGTACGCCTGTGTCGTGTTCATGAATGCATATCTGTTCACTCGTTTACTGGGCTTGAATTCCGCATCTTCATTACGATCGCGAGAAGGCAACCTTTCATCTTTTCAATGCTAGTAAAGTGTAGGACTTAAATCACAAGAGCCTGGGTGAATGACGGTGCTCCATCAATTCTCCCATTGTTCATAGGGTCGGTATTAAAAAGATGATCGTGTAGGTTCCACTCCCATCGGGGGATTTCTTTTCTTGTTTTCCGTAAATGAATGTACCTTTTTTCATAAAAATCAAAACCGAAGACCTTCCAGTGATTTATTGACTAATAGTGGAAGAGTGCTTTGTAAGAAAGGCATAGATCATGAACTCATCATCATTGCAGTCATTCGACACCACTGTGACTGTTTTACGGTTTGGGCGTTGTTTTGATCAGTTTCCTCCATGCCTGTTAATCTTTGGCTGGTCACATGCACATTCGATCTCAGTTTTATTTTTCTCTGCCCACACCGATATTTGCATGCAAAGCAGCGGGATAAAATTGGTGAATTCCTTGAAAAGCTTAAACTGGTTACGCCGAAGTCTCTTGCACTTAGCTTTTATCAGGGTAAAAACGAGGAAGGTACATGTATGCTAACTTAAAATTTTAAGCTGCCTTCACCATTTCAAAGTCGTCACCTTTAAAACGTTTCTGTATGTTTCTCGTTCCACATCATTTTACTCAGTTAATCTTAGATTCAAGAGAAAACTCAATTGTGTCTTTGAGGTCTGCTAGCTATTCAATCTTTCTTCTGTATTTTTAATCACGTTTTGTTGTGTTTCTTCAGCTTTGTGTAATATGGCAAATTTTAAATGAGTAACTAAATGTCTTATTTCACAGACACATCACAGACCGAAGATATGGTTGAATTTATTTCTGAGCCCAGTCGCACCTCAGTAATCCTTTTAACGGACGATCATATTAATAGAAAACAGTACACAATCCATGATGTAGTCCTTCCACTCCCGGGTTATGACATGATTTATCCAGAAAACAGCATGAAAGATCACTACAGACGGATCATGGCTGACGATGGCCTGGATATTGACAACATGCGACGGAAAGTAAAAGATTACTCCCTCTCTGGCGCTTATCGGTAAGTTGAAATTGCTGCAGTTTTAATTTTTTGCACACTCTCGGAGGAGGAGGGTGATGATTAAAGTAAGTACGGTGGTCCACAAGGGACATGCTAAAAAATTGTCCACCGTAGGTAAAAGGTTACGAACCATGATTTTTGTGAGTGACGATCCGAAAATAGCGACTTTCCTCTCCCATGCAAACTTGGTGCGATGTTGCATGTCTTACACATATCCTTAGCAAATCGTATCAAACGATATTGCGATCCCTTCATCGTCATTACCCAGTCGATTTCAAAACTGCATCCATTCGCGGCACCCGGGAAAGCTTGTTGTAATTCTCAACTAAAGAGGCGAGTATCGCTTTTCCTCGAACACTAAAAAAGGATAAATAAGTCATTGAAATAAGTACTACATGTAAAACAACTTACTGTCGTAAGGTAAACTAGTTGATTATTTTTGAGCAGAGCGTGCAGGTTCTGCAGCCAGCACTCTTCCTCTATTTTGCTGACAGTAAAATCTTTGCACGAAGGGAAGTTCAATGGTCATCGCACTTATAGCTTTTCTGGACGATTTAAGCATTGTGACTCTCTTTTAAAGACACTAGAAAAATTAAGATGGCTACAAAGGAATTCGAAACGTTGCTGTCTGCGATACCGGTCACGGTAATGATCTACCAAATGAGCCATAAAGCCACACACTACTCCTAGTAATAGACAAGATAGATGACAAGTCGTTGTTTTGTTGTTGTTAACTACGACAAATCCAGTTATAAGGTAGATTTCAAGCCCAAGCCTTTGCTTCCTCTGAAGATTGTTGTTGTTTTTGAGAACCATTCTAACGAAGCGCCTAAACAGATTTTCGCTAATCACAAAAGTAATTTGCAAATAATATAAAAATAAATAGATGGCTGTGCTAAGTGCTAACTTTTTTTAAGTCTTAGGGAGTGAATTGCGTAGGGCGCCGCGGCAGCTCACGGCATGTGGCCGAAAGCATAAAGGCGCCTCTGACAGCCGCTATGTGGTCAATGATCGATGTCGGAGCGCAGCACCAAAGCACCACTCGCGGCTAAAACATAACGCAGCAACCATCGATTTACTTTCGCGAGTTAAAATAATAATCCTGCGATATAATATCGCCCCAGCTACTTAGGCTAGGACGTTAAGGTCTCGGTAAAGGAAAATGAGGTATCCGCCAAAAAAATGAAATTGTCGCGTCGCTATCTTTCAGTTTGTATGGGGTCAAACTATATAACATATTAAAGCTAGTAGATTGAATTATTTTGAATAAAGTTTTAGGTTTTTCATATTTAAAATTGCCTTTTAGTTTTGAGGCCTCAAACTCAGACTGACCGAGTGTGCTGCAGAAGCTCCTGCCCCTTCACTTTATTAGGAAAATAACCGCACTTTCTTACATCTTAGTCACAGATGAATGCACTCCAATACACTGTGAGGAATTTTTGATATGTTAAGAATCGAAGGAAATATCATGCACCAAAGTCGCGAAAGTCTGATCTCATACTTAATTTGGGAAGAAAAAGTGCCATAAAATTAGTCTCCGAAGACAACTGAAAAATTCCTCACACAATATTTGGGGTAGTATAATCATCTATTAGAAATGAAATTTTGGAAGCGATATCTTAAAACCAGTCGGAATAGGAGGTACGAGAAGTTGTAATTTTGTCGTCAACATAAACCCCCAGAAAATCGACGTTGAAGTTTCGCGTGCAGTTCACGGTCTGCTGAATAACTCCGCCCTTTTCTTGAAAACCAATTATGCTGAGCCAATTAGCGTTCGGGCACGTGCAAAGTTAGCAGATCGCGTGTGAAGGCTGTCAATTGACACCCAATCCTTTCATGTGTGATTGACAAGATACGTCAATCATTTTTCGCGCGCAGATTATGGCGGTAATCAAAGAAAAGCAATTTTAGAGGTTTTAAAATTAATTTATCAGAATTTTTTTTCGGGAAAATATACTTCACATCCCACCCAATAAAGATTTGCAAAAACAACAAATTTGTGGGAGACGCCCAAATTTACCTTCACCGAGACCTGTTAACGAACTGCAATTGTTCCCAAAAAGGCCTCGCCTTGCAAAGGGCACAATCATAATAAATTGGAACTTTTCTTTGTTGTGCATGTGACTCTCACGGCCACCCTGGTAAAACCCAGATAAATTGAACTTCACTATACTATCTTCTTTTCGTCTCCGGGAAACCTTGGAAACGTAATTGTCGTGTTTAATTAAGGGGAATACATGGATGGGAAGACCTGCCTTTTGAAGTACTCAGTTCTGTTTGCTTTGATTTTACATGCGAAAAGAAAAAAGTCATAAATGTCACAGGCAAATTAAGCAGTGTTCAAGTGGAATCATCGCGTTTTATTTCAATCCTTTGCAAAGTGTATATATCTAAGGCCTTGAAGCAATGAGCACTTAAAGAAGATTTATCCTTCTCTCTCCTCCTATAAACGCTAAGGTTCAAGCTAGAACGGCTCACTATTTAACTCAACCCTTAAACTAAAACAAATGCAAATCTAACAATCATTACTACGAAAATGGCATACGAGCGTGACACAAGAACATACTCGTTCACGAAAAAAAAGCTGGAAAAAGAAAAATTTTTCGCTTCCAAAAGGGATAGGCTGTAGTTCACTTTTCCTGCACAATGGTAACTTCGATGTACTTTATGCCAGTTTTTTCGGTTTTGTCATCGGTATAAACTTCCAAAAACAAGCCGTTATTAGGGTTTAGCTTATGTTGGAAAAGCATCTCTCGACTTAAGCCACCATCTAAAGGAACAAAACAAGTTCCCCATCTTTCAGACAAGTTCAACCAGATCTCGAACCTCCCGGGATAGAAAGTTTCAGACGGTTTCGGCAATTTTGAATTGTAGCGATGTCCTATTTCTCCACTTTTTCCCTCGACGCCGACACACGGAGCATCTGTCTTGTAGTTATTCTTGTCGAAAATGAGCGCACCAAAGAAAAACTGGCCATCAGAAATAACATAGGAGGGGTCGCTTTTCCGAGTCCAATTTCTTTGTCAAGTCCAATGACCGCTTTCACCACGAGGTTAGCATTTCTATCAATCGCTCCCGGTGGAATCAGCGGGACAGTCATCAGACGAGCGTAGTTTTCGGGCGCACCCAGGAAGGTCAGTTTTGTGGCGGTAACGGAGTTGTGGTGGTGAATAAAACTTGCAGCCTTTACCAACTTCATTGGCGTGAAAAGTTGGTAATAAGGCATCTGCACCTGTAATCAAGACTAAAGTCGATTAACCCTCATTGCTTCAAAATTCGTGTCTGTGTTATCTGCCTCAGCCTTCGGCTTCGGCAGATAACACAGACCTCGGTTTTGATAATTCATGACATCATGCTCAACCTCATCCAATAATTGTGTATTAACACCCGCTAAGAAGCAAGCTTACACAGTGAAAAATGTCGGTTACCAAACTTCAAGAGAAAGCTAACCATTTTAAAATCAAGCTTTAGACTTAAAGTGGTACTATGATCAAAAAATCATTTCCCTTTTTTCTTCAGATTTTGAAAGCGTATTCGCTTAACACCTAACTGGCAAAATGTTGAGCTTTAAGTTTTATCCAAAGGCTGTTTATTTTGAGTGTAAGTTTTGGATTGCACGGTCCGCCATTACTCACGTTCAAAACTGGCCGATTGGACCTCAGAGGTTTGGATCTAAAGAAAATGACGTCATTTACTCACTAGCTTAAAATTTCAGCGTGTAAACGCAATTTATGACTTATGCAAAACACGGGTTTAAAAGTCTGAAAGCCCGAAACTCCCGTGCTGCATATTAATTCGGCCGCGTACATACGCATTGCATTCTTAAACTAGTGAGTCTTTGACGTCATTTTCTCCCCGACCCAGCTCTCTCAAGAGTTTAAAGTTAGTAATGGCGGACCAATAAATAAGAAAATTCCAGTTAAAATAAACAGGTGTCTTCTTAAAATCAGAACTTAAAACTTGGGTCAGTTAGTGTTTAGTTAACATAGTTTTGAAATCCAAAGAAAAAAAAGAATTGTTTTTTGGTCGTAGTACCACTTTAACCATTATTCTGCAATGATTTTATCTATATAATAATTAGTTTTGGTAAATAATCGGCACGCTTACTAATTAGTTGATTTTTAGTGGTTAAGTGGATAAAAACAGATTTTTCTAATTGGGTGCTCTGGGTTCAAATCCTGTCCAGGGACTAAGTTTACTAAGTTTATCTGCTACAACAAGTCCTAGGACAGAGTAATCTAAATTGATGATAATACTTCATTTGTAGCAAACTGACAAGTAAGGATAATCCTTCATTTGAGGAAGAGATCGTCATTTGAGGAGAGCTCTCCTTCCGCCCCTCCCCTCAGACCCCGCTCGATTTTCGCTCGTTCTCGTTTCCTCGCTTTCATTATCTGACAGCATGGAACAGGCTAAAAGGGGGAAAACGCAATTTTTTCTGATCACACTTATTTTGTTTAAATTTTTCTCTGTTGAAGAGAGACTTGGCCGCAATTTAGTTAGATTGACCCAACTATTTATGTAAAGACAACGGAGAAGGTGGTTTTAAATTGTGTTCAAGACTCAAATAATTTACTTTTATTTTTTTTTCAATGCGCAAGCGGGCGGAATTCTACGAATCCTGCAATCTGATTGGCTCAGAGTGCGGGTGGAATTTTGCCCGCCAACCCGGGCGGAATCCTTGCCCTGGTTGCGTGAGCTTCTGTGATGAGCCGGCTTTTTAAGCCTTTTAAATGTTTTTAAAAGTAAACAGTGTTGCTTTACAAACTACTGCCTGATATTTCTCTTTTGATAATAAGCATCGCAGGCCAGCCTTAAGCAATGGTTCCCAATCAGCATATCTTTTTAGGGAAAAAAAAAGGGTTATGGACAAAGCGTGAGGTCATCATGGCTGGATATTGGCCAATATCCAGCCATCTCCACCGAAAAAGTTTGGGCAATAAAGGATTTATCCAGGAACCCTTGATTTATTATATGGTATAAAACACCAAAAAATGATCTTTGATCTTGCGGAACCAAGCCAGGAATCCCGAGCGGGCAAGTTGGAGCAACTTGCCCGCTCGGGTAGCCAATCACAGCTCGGGATTTGGTTCATCTTGCCCGCTCACGGAGCTAGTCGTATAATAACAGGTTACCGGTATTCAGGTAAAAACTGTGCCCTCTGTCTCGAGTATGGCCCTCGGCCGCATACTCGAGACCTCCGAGTCGGGCACAGTTTTTTCCCTATACGGACCTCCCGGCCGGCAAATATTATGGGCCGGGTCGCACTAGAGGACAAAATTGATTTTGTTGAGATGACAGTTCACTCGAATTTCCTTTTCCGGAAAAACACTATTTTGTACATTTGGGGTCGCACAGTGTTAAACAATGTGTCACCAGAGAAAGATAAGATCCATCTCCCACTAAGCGAGAGACACAATCACGGTCAAAAGCAAAACATAGAACCACGACAAGTAGCTTGCGCTTTTCTTCGAATCTTGTGTCTTTTAACTTGCAGCTTAGA
>NC_090888.1:45447857-45462857 GCF_036669925.1 Montipora capricornis | reverse complement strand
ACTTCGACAACAATCTATCGCCCGTCGAGCAGAAATCAAAGTGAGCTGTATTTACGTGAATACATGGTAATTTGACACGATTGAGTTTCTTGTCTTCACGCACGCAATGAAATAGGAAGAGGTTTTCGCCTCTAAGAGCAAATATGTTGTTTGTTTCAATAAATTTTTCGCTGGAAAAGGATTCTGTGGTATTTTCTGCCGTTGTGAATTATAATATGTTGTGTATTGAATTTTAGAGCTTAAGGTTGAAATGTGATATGGGAGAATTTTTTTTAGTATTGCTCTGTAAGCAGGAAGGGTTCACAGGCCTGTTGGAAGCGTGCTTGAGTTTCAACAAAATGAGCCCCAAAATCAGTGAAAAATTGTGACGCAGATGAATAATAAAGTAGCTGCTATTTCCAAAATGATGGAATTACCTGGTGATAAATAACGTCGTACGCGTCTTGGAGAGTAAATTTTGACTTTGCATAAACAAGAGTTGGGCGATTGTGATCTTTGTTTTGACTTCGCTCATTTCATTGTCAAACTTTATAACACTTGACAGAAAAAGAAACTTACAAAAACCCGGTATCTTGCCATCATTTGACACAGATACTTCACTGTTTGGCGAGTAAACATGCCGCGGTAACTTAATCACGGCGCCCGCTGAATTCCGGCATGTCACTTTCGATTTTGCGATTTATTTGAACGTAGCAAAAATCTCCCAAAATGTTTGTCGCTGATCGTAACTTTTTATATTCTATATTCATGGTTCAAAATTAATGTTGTTTTCATGTCGTAAATATTTTATTCTCGATCGACCGTTCCGGAAACTTCCTTCTGCTCTTTCTAAAAACTGTGTATCAATAGTTATTTGCTTTTGCATCAATATTTGTTTTGCATTAAGCAAGCTAACAAAATCTGTATACAAAAACTTGGTTTTATCAACGGAGTTGATAATGTAAATTGGCCACCGTACAGAGATTCTAAAAGCTGACGTTTCGAGCGTTAGCCCTTCGTCAAAATCTGTACTTTGCTGAGTTCGCATTTGTTAGCGTTAATAGTATTTTCGGTCACATGCTTGTGTTTTATGATGGGTCTATTGTTTTGGTCTTCCATCCTGACACTAACCCCGCCCGAAAGGGATTAACTTCAGTGAATTTTACTATTACAAAGGACTCAAATGCTCAGAGGGCACACTTGTGGTGTAAAGAAGTTGTGAGGAAACTTGAAAATTATCAACATGTCAGCCCAGAAGCCAATGTTTCTCGCTTCTCTTTTATTTGTTATTCTTCGGAGACTGGAATGCTGTATTTCAATACCACACAATTCAGTGCCTTCTGATTCTCTGTAACACGTGCCACAGGCAACCCAGTACATGCTTCACGGAAGCATCTCGTTTGTACTGAAAGGGAGTAAAACTGAAATAATTTGTAAGTAGACCAGTGTAAGTCTTTTTTCGAAAAACAGAAGTGATACAAGAACATTCATTGTTACTTGATCTCTGCTTGGATAATAATACATCTAAGAAAGGCAATTTGCCATCTGTTCCTGTTTCCATTGTAAACTTAATGTTGGCAAATGGTCAAATGGTCAAATGGTCGATGGCAAATGCAACATTTTTAGTCCAAAGGATTTCATTCCGGATTCTCTCAAATCACGTGTTGTATACAAATTTACTTGTGCGGGCTGTGGTGCTCGCTACGTTGGTGAAACCAACAGGCATTTCTACACACGTGTAAATGAGCACCTTTTCCGGGACAAAAATTCTCATATTTTCAAGCATCTTAGTTTTTCTAAAAATTGTCACGATAATTGTGATGTTTCTTGCTTCAAAATTATTGATAATGCTACTTCTTTCCATCAACTCAAAATCAAGGAGAGCTTCCATATTGAGCGGTTGAAACCCGAACTCAACAAACAAGTTGATCATGTTAGTTTAGCATTACACTTTTAAACTTTTACCGTTATGTCAGTTGTGTTCTCTATAATATTGTTGGTTCGTTTGAATTTTACGTACTTGTAACGAACATTTAATCTACAAAGAATCATTGTATTGATAGTTATATATATATACGAATTATCTTGTAAAAATTTTAATGTTACACTCACTATGGCTGAAGATGATGTTTGAAACATCGAAACATGTTCCGAAAATTCAAAAGTGTGGTTGTATTTTTTAAAATATTAGTAACACTTGTGCTATCCAGACCATTTGGAAAAGTTTTTGTATTTTATTTTTTTGTGACGTCACGTGCAACCCAAGACATCATGGTTGACATCTTAAAAGCTTTTGTGACATTTTGGCGACATTTTAGAGAGAAGGGTCGCATTACCAAAAATATATGATGACAGATTATTTTGTAAAATAAACAACTAGTGCGACCCGGCCCTTTGACTTTTTTATGCAGCATAATTGGGTCAAGTAAAAAAACATACAAATCTCAATTGTCATCTGTGATTGGCAGCAAAAGATATTTATTCAAATACCAATGCAAAGAAAGTGCAACTTTTCGCGCATGAAGTACCAGTTAGTTGGTTTTAGCTTATGGATAGAAAGCATCTCTAACAAAGCAATCAAACTTTTTACCAGTGGTTTTCAATTCAGTCCCGAGGTGCAATACACTTAAAACACGGGACTCAGGTGATTGAAAACATGTTCAGTGAAAAGGCTTCTATATTGTTTATCCGTCGTTGTCCAGTTGACACATCACTGTGACATCTCTCTGCTAAGCTATTTTTAAATGGGTGTGCGAGAATCTCTTTGGTTTCACTTCAGTATTAAATACTTCAAAATGTGGGCCGGAAATGAATTATCCCCTGCTTAGAGCATAGTTATCCGGTTTTTAAACAGCTTGAGTCGGTTTTAAAGGCACCAGTCTGACTTATTCAATATGTTAGACGTAACAGAATCGTGCATGCAACGATAAACAATTCCTATTGTTTGCCTGGGATAAATCTCAAGTGGTTTCTCGTAGTTTACCTTGGAATCCGCGGAGCAGCATTGTGATGCTGAGAGCACGATGAAGACTGTAAACAGTAACATGACGAACTTGTTTCAGGCGGCGAACAACCAAACGCTGCTAGATAGAAACACCTTAAATAACAATGACCACAACCAGGTTTTCTGAGCCTGCGAGACTGAGCACCCCCAGCAAACCATTGTTTTAACGAAAACCGCTGGTCAGAAACCTGGTTCTGGTCATTGCTGTCAAAGGTCTTCCTGCTATATAGCCTTCCAATGATTGAAGAGAGGCTCCCGGATGCCTCAGCTGGAAACTCTATTCTGAATGGCTCTTTGTTGGTGGCGTGCTTTTGCGTTGCAGACGTCATTGGACGCTTGCACACGTGCATACGCGAACGTGGCTCTTGTTGTGGACTTTGTCACATGAGCCCCCCGCGTAGACTCAGACAAACATGTCGATCTGCTGAAAGGAAATGTATGAGTGAGGCAAGCGATAGTGAAGGAAAACAGAAGAAAACGTTATAAATCTTTCGAGATGGTTTGTAAAAAGGAAGTAGAATGGTTAGTACTGAAGACTGTTGGTGTAAATCGGACTCACAGTATCCAGATAAGTAACCATAAAATGCGGAAAGCCCTCAAAGAGTTGCAGGAATCAGGAGATATAAAAGTCTTCATACCGCTGCCAAAACCATTGAGAAATGTATGCCTTGGCTAATCGATTGAACACGGGAATTCTTAAGTGTGAAAAACATATATTTGTGCTCTACAATGAACAGGTCCCACAGCAACAGTTCCTGATGTCCACCAGGAGTAACAAGGAGGTTCATAAAAGGGAAAGCAGTACCGCTTCGAATGACAATTTTTCCCATCCTAGTTTTGAAAAACGCACGAGATTGTGAAATACGCATAAGAAATAGAGGATACCCAGACAGCAGTGCTAAAAGGCATCTCTCTGAACTGAAATTCTTCAACAAAAAGGTCATGCTCGTCATGCACTAGATGATGAAAACGCACATGTAACACAATTCTGACTACGTAGTATATCGCAAAGAAAAATCCATGAAAGATATCTTAGAGCAAAACAGACGTCGACGGAGTAGAATAGGGTACAGAACTTGCACTATGTATGGTACCATTTCCTTCCAATATCGAATCCTTTTTTTGCATTTTCGCAGCAGACCAAGGGCCATTATCGATGCTCGGATCAAGCGCGTGGTTACGTCCACTGTTGACACGACCTTATACAGCCCATCACTCCTTTAAAAAGGTCGTCATCTTTGCCCGTCATTATCAACCCCCTACACTTTAAACACCGTTCTAGCTGCTCAATCGTGTTCACGGTAGTTTTCGAATTCGAAAAACCAAGCGATTTCGGAAAGAAATCTTCTTGGTAAACGATATATGAAGGGAATTGCGTAGTGAGTGAACGGAGAAGGTACTTCAAGAACCCTTGTTTAATTTATAGAGGCCGGTGGTTAATTTCGCGTGGGATTTTTCGCCTCTAGTGACGGTTCAAGTCTGTATATGAGGTAAGCCAGCCCGGTAAGGCGGGCTGGCTCGGTAAACGGGCTGAATTTCAGGAATTTGTTTACGTGCCTTGTAAATAGTCAAAAGTCATGCAAGGGATACCTGGGCCCGGTCGTTCAAAAGCCGATTAACGCTAATCCCAGATTAAAAATTAACCTAGGAGTTTATTTCTCTTCTCCTAAATGCTGTTCAACGCTGAAATTTGGCAAAACTTTACATTAGAAGAAGTCAATCTTGAGAAACAAAAGTAAACGAAAGATATTTTCACCAAAAAGTTGAAAACATGAAACAAAAGTTTACACTAATCCTGGATTAAGTTAATCGGCTTTCGAACAACCGGGCCCTGGTGAATTTTCTTGTTTTAGTTCGAAATGAAGGTTCATTCTAGCTCTAGCTAGTACGGAATGGCATTTTGAAACAAAAGATGTAAAAATAATCCTGTAATCGTGGAAATCTGGCTGCGTTTTCAAGGCAACCCACGCGTCATGACGATTTTTCACCGGGCTGGACTGTTTATATGAAAACTTTTCATCCCGGCTTGCCGAGATCTCGATAGCTCAGACCGGGATCTCGGCAAGCGGGCCAGCCCGCCTGCTCATACAAATGAACCGAGATTTTACCAAAGAAAATAGGCATTAGCCGAAATCTCGGCCAAATCGGCCAGCCCGCCTAACCGGAACAGGAACAGTGAAAGTTTCAATTTCTGTTTAATTTTTATTTCCAGGAAATTAATCGTCAAACCGAGTCTCGTAAGCTGGCAGTGGCTTGGTTATAACGACGTCAAAGAGCCGCTAGCCCTGACTGACACGGACCGGATGAAAGGTGCCCTGGAACCACAATCAGTTCCAGATGGAAAGTTCTGGGCTCTAAAGATAGAGTTCACATTGCCCACTTCAACCTATGCTACGATGGCTTTACGAGAAGTGCTTCGGTGTGAAACCTCATCAGCCTACCAAGCTTCGTTAAACCAAGATTAAGGTCTAGTCTCTGTTGCTACGTGCTTGGCTTGTTCTTAAAATAAGTGACATTATTTTTGCAAAACGACACTGATTAAAGCCGTTAGTTGTTGAAAACACTCATGGTATTTAATGAAGTTTACGTGTTCTTATGTTTTGCTTTTCAGAGCAACGTTTTAGCGTTGCTTTTGTTTGTTAAGTTTGTTATGTAACCTGCTGTTTGCAGAGAACGAAGGCATATAAGCGTCATCCTTGCGTAGCCTCGCCTCAGTACATCGCTATTTGTTGCACATGCCCTCCCGTTTTGATGGTCCAGTAGTTTTTCAATTCACCAGCAATTTAATCGACGTGTGCAGAGGCCACAATTGAGTCTGAAACACAAGTCTTGACAGTCCAGATGTCAAGTTTCTTAATCAGAGAAAGTGTATTAAGCTAACAAGTGGCTTTTAGAGAAAAGGCACAGATAAAGTCGCGCGCGAGCCTAGGGCCCATACGGCCGGAGCTTATCCCAGTTTCGTCGTAGCATGAAGCAACTGGGAGAATTATTACTCCCCTGGATGGAATGCTAGCTCATCCCAGGGTTACCTCTCAGCAGTATATCGCCGGTACCATTTAAACACCTGGGTGAAGAGAGACAGTGTGATGTAGTAAAGTCTCTTGTCCAAGGAAACAACTCGATGGCAGATCTAGGCCTCGAAACCAGCCAGCTAGAGACGGGCGCGCTAACCACTACGCCACCGTGCCTCCATAGAGAAAAGGACTTGACTAAATAACTTTTCAGAACAAAAGTCAAATGTGATAGAGAAGATTTGAGTGTTTCGGCTAGACTTTGTTGAGCTGCGTCGCTTGCTCTAGTTACGACAACGATAAAGCAATAGATGTTATTGGTAGCAATTAGTAATAACGTTTATACCTTGATTAGGACAGGCCGTTACAAACAACGACGGTCATTTGAGATAAGGGCAACTTGTTTACCATGATTATAATTATGCGCAGACGAACAGTCAACTGGCCTTTAAAACGCTGCTGCTCTGTTGACAAAAGCGCGGGGCTGCATATTCATTTACGAGATACAAAAGTGCTACTGGTAGATGTGGCCACGGGGTATTGCAAGGCAGGCAAAAGAATTTGGTGGGGGTTTGTAAAGAAATTGTCTCGGTCGACCAATCAAAAGCGACTTTTGACGTGTGTTGTTATTTTTTTGCGCACCCGATGAAAAATTTGAACTATTCTGTCGTAATAGTGTTTGTTATCGATGTAGCGACATCTTTTTGACCTACTGCAGCAATGACTTGAGTTACCAGATGGAAAACATGGTAAGTCGGGATTAAACTTGCCTTTCGTCATAAAGACGAAATGACGTGTGTACGGTCAGTTAAGATATACTTTGCACATCTCAGTATTTCCTCGGTTTTTCGTGGTATCAGTTGATTTTATTAACAAAAATTACAACAACGGCGACGACGACAACATTTTATTATACTGAGACAAATTTGCAATATTTGTTACCTACAACTAGCATAGCTATTCGAGGTGGGCAACAATAAAACATAATAGAACAGGCTCAATAAAGTTAATAGCAACTTTATTCATTTAACCCATAGTTGTATCCTATCGCGTGTATCCGCCCGCAGCCGGATGTAATTGACTGAGAGTCGATTTTGATGAGGGAGGAAAACCGGAGCACCCGGAGAAAAACCTTCAGAGTCAGATTGAGATCAACTAAAACTCAACCTATATGTAATCCGAGGCCAGGTTTGAACCTGGGTCACAGAGGTGAGAGGCGCGGTTGATAACCGCTAAACCACCCTGACTCTCCAAGAAATAAAAAACTATTACAAAATAACGTAAATTACTAAAATAAAGTGAGTCAAATTAATCTGAATCTAGAAATGAAGAAAGGATTAACCGCGCTCATAGCAACATAAACCTCCTCAGTCTCCAAAACCTTCAGGTGTAGTTTGTGCAGTTTTCGTTTGAAAAGAGGTTTACTTAGGTCAGTTAGCTTTGGAGGAATCATATTCCAAATTCTCGCACTACCAATTCTAGAAAAGGAGATCAGTTGTTGTTGATGAAGTCGAGATCTCTGGACGTAAAACTGACCTGCAGTAAAGGATCTGGTACAATAAGAGTGGATCTGGTTAGGACCAATGAATAGTTCGGAAATATTTGGAGGGTCGCAATGATTAGTGATGTCGTGCACTGAAATAGCGGAGGATTTAAAGTAAAGTAATTTAACTTATTATATGGAGGAGAGTGTTTTACTGGGAACTAAACCACTCGTAGATTCCATACGCCACTTCATCCGGGACCCGAGTGGCGTATTTTCGGTATGTCACCTTTGTGAGTGTCGTATCGTTCAACAATTGTTCTTGCCACTCGAACATAAAATTCATATCTTCTCGCCACCGTGTAATATCCTATATGTATGTAAGTTCAGGGGCAGGATTCCAGAACTGACAAATAAAGGAATGGCATTCGCTCTACTGTCAGAAAAGTACATAAGGCGAAGCGCGCGTTTCTGTAAGATTAAGATTTTATTCAAAAGCGACTTGGCAGCCTGGCCCCAGGAAGATAAACCGTAACAGACATACGGCGCAATTTAAGAGCGATAAATTATTTGGAGAGTTGAAATGGGGACGAAGTGCCTGAGTCTTGCAATGATCCCAATACTTTTACTTATTTTCAATGAGATATAATCAATTTGGTATCTCCAAGAAAGATTGCTATCTATCAAGACACCGAGATATTTTACATATTCTTTACGCTGGAGACAAGTCGTTATCATTGTCAAAAATCCTCAGGTCTACATCAATGTTAGCCTTGCGTTGATAAGGGTGAAAAATAACAAAGTTTGATTTGCCAGTATGAAGCGATAATGTGTTAGCATTTAGCCCCTCACAGACTTTAACCACTAAGTTCGTTGTTCACAAGAGTTTCAATCAACGTAAAATGTTTGTCAGCATAAAGAAGATTAGTATCATCAGCAAATGAACAACAATTGAATTTGTTTCAGGAGCGAAATTTATCATTAATATAAATCAAAAAAAGTAATGGTCCTTAGGTAGAGTCTTGAGGAACACCAAAAGACTTTTTTTTGTTTGTTGGAAATGATAGAACCAACTTGAATTGTCTACACCCGGTCAGATAAGCATGATGAAAACCAGTCATTGACAAACGCCCGTATACCGTAATGACGAAGTTTGGATAATAGTATGGTATGGTTAACATTGTCGAAGGCCTTTTTTAAATCAATAAATACACCACATTAAAATAATCCAGCGTCCATGTTACTTTGTATTTGTTTACAATGAACAAGATTGCATATTGACAAACTATTCCGTAGTTTCTGCCTCTTACAGCAAATTAGTAGGTTTTTCATGCAAATCTGCAAATTTCATATCTTATTTAAGAATACTGTAATCGTAGTCAGGGCAAGACATTCTTCACTAGTAGTTCACCGGCGCTGACTCTGTTTTAGATGTTGCTTTCAAGACGTTTCGTTGTTGGACATTAATTACCACGAGCGACTCATCTGAAGGCTTTGCTGTCCATCAAGGATCCGTATTCCGGAAACGACCACATATTAATCCCAGACTGAGGTTTACAAATCCTTGGCACGTGCATGATTGTCCGCCACGTTTTTATGCAACCTTTAACCATTTCCCAGCGCACGCGTTTTAACGTGTTCCTCATTTTAGATCACGTGTAAAACTTTAACATGTAAACTGATCAAGGCTTAAGTGTCAGCCGAAACGTCTTGAAAGCAATGTCTAAACACACAGTCAACGTCAACCTACTGGTAAAGTATCATATCTTATCAGGGGCTTAGACTACGTAACGTCAAACTAATCACTATAATAGAATTGTTAAGAACGGCACCTTCCCCACTTGAGGGTTGCAGATCTGTAGGGTGAAGAGAAAGCCGGAAAGTATTGCTCAAAAGTCTAATTTGGATTTTGATAGGAAACTGGTGACTGTGAGAGTTAGGAAACTTGTTTTCCTTGTTTATACTTGGCACCGCACACTACCTATAATGCGACACTTGTTCCGTTTCTCCTTCCCTCTTGTCTTAAAGTTAGTAGATTAAGTTGTTTCACTGAAATAAGTTATTGTGCATTGGGGTTCAGATTTGCGCGGAGTCAGGATGCAAACGACTTCAAAGAGTGGTTCCTCTTTAGGCATGAGTAGGCCTTGGTTTTTGAGCAAATAAGCGTTGTATGGCTCCAAGTACGTCTTTCAATAAACGTTCAGTTGTATCCACAGGATTGAAAGGGAGAGTCCTCAAGTCTGAGTAGATAAAGAGGACCCGTTTTATATTTGGTCTCTTAGATTTGTCGCAATAATCATAGTTAGTATAGGGCAACCCTCTACTAACTATGCAATAATGAACGTTGACTGATTTTTAAGGAAAAAATTGAATTACTTGGAAGGTTCTCGCAGTTTCTTTGGTTGTGCCAACTTTGCCATTTCGCTAGCATATTTGCTTTTACTTTTTACAAGGATTGCTGATTAGGATTGCTGATTAGGATTGCTGATTAGGGAGTGAAAACCCACACCTATTGTACTTTGTTTGGTTGTCGATCGATTTGCATTCCATGGGTATATAAAGAAACGTAAGGTACTCTCTGGGGTTGTAAATGAGATTTTTAGCGTCCATCTAGCTCATTGATCCGATACCCTTTGAAAGAAAAGGAACTGAAAGATTATTATCAGTTGTGAGACCAATCCTTTCCAAGCGGTTATGCGTTTCGAAAGCAATTCGTTGCCAATAAACCCCGTTTGAGAGGACACTTTTTGTCACATCGTGCATACTGCGCATGTCAGTTCTCTGTCCTGTTCGTATGGCGGGCATGGCAGCACTCCACACTTTCCCAACACTGAAGTAAGTAAAGCCTTCCCTGGGTGACTCTTACTATGAAGTTGATTGACTCCAGTTGCGTCATTATCGACGCAGATATATTCCGATCTCGTGCTGTTTGAGCTGCCTGTCATAAGATATCCTTGATACTCTCGGGTCCAATCTCGGGACGGGCAAACATTACGAGCAGGGAGCATCATGAGAGATCCACGTTTTTCCGCTCGACACACAGCGCACGGCACGCCAAGATAACTAATCTGCGGCCCCTGACCCATCCTAGCAAAGAGGTCTTCCACGTGTCCATACTCCACGCCAAAGAGGGACGCTTTGGGGTGATATCCCCGTGTGAAGGGCTTGTTGTACTCAGGGCGCAACGGCATACAAAGATAGTTGGCTCCTCCCTCTCCGTCATGGCTTGGCTGCCAACCCGCTACTCTCCCTAGCACAGTTGAAAAGATTGGAACAAGGTTTTAGAACCAGCTACTCGATGTGTACGAGTGTCGACGTTTTGATTGCGTCGAGCACATAGCAACCGTTGCGGGACGAGGGTGGTTTGGGGACGACGAGGTCGACGAGAAGGAAGATATCACCGAATGACATGATTTCTTATCAATTATTAGGATATTTTTTTCAATTAGTGCCATTCGTTTCTTGTGTAAAATGAGTTCAAAGCATCCTGGAGTTAAATTGGCATATACAGCCTTGATAGTGAACGAGGAAACGGAGAAATTCTTGGTCGCATGCCCACTTCACCACATATTGTTTCTTTTCGTTCATGTCCTCTTCGGCGTTGTCGTTATATCGCTTAAAAGCCTGTCATTTCAACTGTCACTTTTAATTTTCAAGTACTTAACCCTATTTTTCATTACAAAATTGCACTTGGACTGTGCTAGCTGTTCTGCGTTTGATGATAAATCCATAATTTAATTAACTCTGTTATGTACTTGCCTTCGTACACGAGAACAGTTCCCCTGTCAGTTGGACAAACTGTACGTCCCCAACGTATAAACACAGTGCTTGCAACTATCTTTTCTTTGTTTCCTTTCGGCGTTGCACAGGGGCCCTTTTCACAAATCACTGAATCACCCGGTGGTCCCTTACGACCTGGTTTCCCTGTGTGGCCTTTGTGTCCTTGCTCTCCTTTCCGGCCTACAGCACCATCTCTACCTTAAACAAAACAAAACTCGCTAGAGTACACAGTTCACTACTGAAGAAGATTTCAGTAAAGGGCGTTGGCGTTGTTCTCTAACTCCTGATCCAATGTCTGGCAACTCGACGAAATAACGATTTCCTGGTCAGTGTATTAATGTTAATTACTCCACAGGACTGACAGAATCGTTGGTGGGTCCAAAAATGAGGAATCGTGTAAAATATACGTCGGGCGCCTCAGCGTGGATTGTAAAAGAGGTCTTTGAGATCCCGTGAGTGAAATGATTCTCCGAGTAAGATTTTGGCATTACCCTTGCAGCTCGTTTTCTAATAGCCTGTTTACATTCTCTGTTACGGTTTGGATTAAAGGAGTTTCTGAATGGTCACGGAATGGGCAGTATTACGAGAAAAACTATACCCTGCGTGTCTTGAAACTTCGTTGTAATTGGTGAGGGAAAAGTTACTCTCGCCCGTAAGGTTATCGTCCAATAAGTTCTGGAGTTCTTCATAACACTGCAATGGATGATGAACATCTGGATAAAGGCGCGATTATTAACAGACCGTTTAATTCACCACGGCTAGCAGGGGCACCTACCCGGTGATCCATGCCTCCCTGGGATACCGTTAATCCCCGGTATTCCGTCACGTCCATCAGTACCATCCCTTCCTGCACTAATAAACAGGAACACTATGTCAATTCACTCTTATAACACATGGCCACACAGCGGCAACGTTTGTTGTGTTACCCGATCGAACAGGTCACGTGCTTCGCTCCTTTACGGTTGTTGTAACTCAAACCTCACAATTATGTTACTGGAATTTGACCTTGATAACTCGAAGTAATCTGTTTTTGTTGCTTCCAGTCTGTCATTTTCTACGCAACTCTACTCCATTCATTATACCACGGTACTGATGATCTTTTAGCATGCATGTTATTAAAGTGCCACTATGACCAAAAAATCATTTTTTTTTTTTTCTTTGGATTTCAAAACACTAAGTGACCCAAGTCTTAGCCCTTTATTTAAAAAATACACCTATTTATTTTAACTGGAGTTTTTGTATTTAATGGTCCGCCGTTACTGACTTTAAAATTTTGAGAGAGCTGGATCGAGGAAAAAATGACGTCAAAGACTAATGGTTTAAGCATGCAATGCGTGTGTACGCGGCTGTATTAATATGCAAGCTAGTGAGTAAATGACGTCACTTTTCCCTAGATCCAACCCTCTGAGATTCCAATCGGTCAGTTTGGAACGTGAGTAATGGCGGACCGTGAAATCAAAACTTACACGGCAAAGTAAACAGCCTTTAACGATGAGATGATATATGAAATGGATCGTATATGACCTGCGGATATGAAATCAAGTGAAGTTATGATCCTCGCAGTTATGAACTCAATTTTTTGAATTGCGTAAAGAAGCCTGAAAATTTCAGGACTTCAACGGGGTTTGAACCCGTGACCTCGCAACAGTACTGTTTGTACAATTCCTTAAATAAATAAATAAATAAATAACGTGAATGCAAGTCCCGCGCCCAAACTACACTGCCTCCTAACAAACAACGGGAAAAAAAACGACACAGTATCAAACGGAGACTTTGGTGTACTCATCGAAGGAGATCTAATTTTTTTAGAAACGAATGAGATGATAAAGAAGGCACTTTTTAACAACGAAACTGAGTTCAGTGGTGATAACCGACTGCTCACCGTCCCTTCCTGGCATTCCATCCTTCCCATCACGTCCTGGTATCCCATGTTTTCCTTGCGGTCCCTGAAAACAGAATGCTGTTCGGTGTGCGGCCATGCTTGTATTATCTGAAGCTGTAAACCTATGAAGCATCAGGACAAAGTTGATTAATTAACAATCATTCCATGAGCACGCTTTGGATATGAGTTGGCGAGGCGCGTAGCGCCGAGTTGGCTATTGGGGGTTTTCATCTGGTAAAGTCTTGTTTCCATATCTCAAAGTGCCCTTGGAGGTGAGGGGCCCGGGGTGGCGGTAGGGGGTGAAGGGTCCAATAGCTGAAACAACCCAAACCTTTATAAACATGCTAACCTTAGGCCTAAACAATATGCTTTAGATAATGTTTAGGCCTAAGGTTAGCATTTTTGTATGGGTTTGAGTCGTTTCAGTCTTGTTGTTCCAGGCCCCTCACGTCCAAGGGCACTTAAAGATATGGAAACAAGTCTTTACCTTTTCATCTGACGTCACGGCAGCCATGTTGGCGTGCAGAACAATGCTGTAAAATGTCTTTTGGGAATTTGACTGTATTAATATGCAAAAATTGTGGGGCCATTTTTTTATTGTTTTGTACCCCAACATGGCCGTCTCATCACGTGGATGAAAACCAAGGATAACCAGTCTCATATCCAACAAGCGTCAATGGAATAACTGTTTTATTAAATTGCCTAAACTCCAAAAGTTTTGAAGTTCGAAATACGAGCGAAAAAATCCGAGCGAAATCGAAAAACTTGATTGGTTGTCAGACAGACGCAGGCTCATCACGAAAACATTTCTTACCTTTTCGCGTACTTCTAAACGTCGGAGTTGATCCAAACTTTCCACAAAAACGGTTTTTTTTTGCTTTATTCAGAGAAAAATTTCGCTTTTCAGCGAGAAAAATTTTGGCTTAGCAACCCTCAGCACAATCATTTGCCATATAAGGTCAAACTAAGGCATATGAGCTGATAACCGAGATTGAATAAAACCAATCAGAGCACGAGAAATGCATTAACCGAGGTTGAGAATTTAATAATGATTATTATCATATGGCTTGTGTTGCTGGCCGATATAATGCCCGCTGTGATTGGCTAAGAGCAGCTAAGCGCTAGGGTATTATTCTCCCGTAATGCCCACGGGCCGATTTATGGATTATGCAAATTAGGTTTGTCTTCTTCCTCACCCTCTATGCGGCCCTTTTACCTAGAATAAAGCAATCCTCTATTATAGGCTTCGTAAAAGTTTTTTCCCGCGTGCGCGCGCGGAGCATCATACTTGAGAAATGTGGTAACCATCGATGCGAGAAGTTTTGGTTTTATAGCCATGATGTCATCGACCGTCCGTACGTACGTACGTCCGTCCACCCCTTCATGTATGCCAATGTGACCAGTATCATGCTTTTGTATTGGACATATATGTTTTGATCAATTGACACCTGTCAAAACGAGGTATCCGCGGACCAGTATCACGTAACCATATCGCGGGCTCAAGCTTAGAGCTCACCGAGGTCAGCTGTTTTTTTTTTTTAAGTTGACCGCTGACCAGGTACTAGTTTTTGAGGGGATTGCAGGCTCAACCAAGGTTAACTCACCTAAACATAGACGAGGCTTCATTTTTTGTGCACTGCTGCACTTTCTGTGGCTCGACGCGGCTACACGGCCATTCTACGTCAACTATAGTTCTCACCCAGTCGACGCTTTTCGTAGGCTCGATTTCCAGCCGTTTTGGGAGCCCGCGTTCCTTGCCCCACACCGTTGTGAGGAGGATGATACCGGACTCCCAAAACGGCTGGAAATCGAGCTTACGCTTTTCGTGTTCAGGTAGGAAACGGTTTGGAATAAGTTTTCT
>NC_090888.1:45437857-45442857 GCF_036669925.1 Montipora capricornis | reverse complement strand
GTTGCTTCACAAACTGTGATGATCACTTTCGCTTAAATCAAAGGCCCGTTGTCGTTTCAAATCTTGAAACCTCTACTAACCTTACAGATACTTAAAGTAATTTCCACGAACACGGTCCGTTTTGGCAGTTCGACATGCATGCTTCCGAGTTTCGATTAACCAATTTCCTGTCATGCCCGCGACTTCAAATGAGTATAAAAACACTTACAATAATTACGCTTGAATTAAGTATAATAATCAATGAAATAACCATATAATAACTTCAATATTCTTTAAAGCAAGTTTATAGATGTGCATGTTGACAGAATATTGGACACACGCGTATTTTGCGGACTACCATGACGCACAAAAAAAACTTGTTTACAATATATTAAGTCAATGCGTATCATAAACTGGCTCAGTGTCACAACATAAACTCATTCAAACGAAAATGCTAACATTAGGGCCCTGGGAATTAATTTTCAATGGGTAATTTATGCTACTGTCAAGTTTACTGAAAAAGGTTTTGCAATTTGGTTGAGCGTAAAGGTGATTGCCTTAACCTCGGATTTCAAAGTAGTTTCTTGGCTCTTTCTTTTACTCACCGGCTTTCCAAGCTTTCAATCCTGTTCCAAAGCTGATTTAATTGATCTTGTCCTACTTTTCGCTTTCTTCGAGAATGGATCTGAGAACTTTGCTTCATGTCCGGCTTCAAAATCTGTAGCTTTCTGTTACCTCTGTCGTTAATCCACCGTTCCAGCTTGTCTAGCCTCGAATGGGCATCATCGAGGCGGTTGCTTAATTGTACATGAATAAAATATTGAGCTGAAAAACAGCTTATAAAAAGAAAGACTTGTACAATTTGCCAGAAAGTCAAACGAAAGAAATAGCGAAGAAACAGCGGTACAACTTCTCTCATCTCTTTTCTCTGATTCACATGACAAAGTTATGATGAAGACGAAGACTCCAATGTCCTAAATGTCGCCACTGACGTCCGACCATTTTAACTAAATATGTCACTGAATTGATCGACTTTTTAAGTGCTCAGTACTTCTCGAATTTACTCGATTAGTGTTTGAAGACTGCAATTTACATTATGTCATGCTAATGAGTTACGATAAGTCAAGCGTATCAGTCCAAATGCATTAAGCGAAAATACGTTGTCGTTTGCTATAAATTGTTTAAATGGGCTAATGCCCAGAACATCAGTGAAGAGTTTTATCATAATTGAGACATTGCAGGAAGGCACATGACTTTCTCCCGTGAAAACGAAATTTGGCTCACAACTTCTGCTCGTTGTTATGGCATTTGCCCCAGGGAATGTGTTGCGGAAGGGATAAACAGCGGTTGACGTCACATGCCATTGTAATATTTGACACCGATTTGTTACGTTTGTGTAAAGAGATTTTTTTCAGCTCTCTGATGGTTTCAATCCATCAAGTAAAAATTTAAGGAACCATTTCCCTTCATTGGGAATCTTCTATAATAAACACGGTGTCATATCTCTTCACCTTGAAAAAAGTGTGATCATACAATTTTATGACTGCGCTAGTACTCGAAATCTGAACATAAGTCTGAAGTATTTTTAGCTCGGAGCGTTAAAATTAGAATAAAGGTCAAAATGCTTGATCGTTTTACCGACACCCATGTCAACGTTCTATGTAAGGCGTAGGTTTCAAGCGGAGCGCAATTTGCTATACAAAGTGGTGGAGCGAATTGAAAGATGAGAGAAAGGAACGGTGATGGATAGAAAGTTGGCTGGGATTGGAACAACGTGCATAGCGCCCGAGGAGACCAGACTTGTCCCCTGAGGACGATCCATGGCGTGCCAGAACGAGGCAAATAAGAACGAGAAATGAGTGGAAACGATACGTTCCAGAGTGGATGGTGCGAAGAAGAACAGTTTTGATCCAGAAGAACCCAGAAAAGGGCTTTAGAGGTCAGCAACTGCAGCCCTATTGCATGCCTGCCCGTGATGTGGAAGTTATTGACAGGAATCATCGGAGAGAAGTTATACCATAACCTGGAGAGGGATGGAATGCCGGCGGATGAAGAGATGGGTTACAGGAAGGGATTCCGAGCAATGAAAGATCAACTGTTTGTAGACAAGGCAATCTTGACGAACTATTGGAGACTGGGTGACAAATTCGTCGATCGAAGGCTTGGATAGACTACAAGAAGACGTATGATATGGTACCACATTCGTGAATCCTGACTGAAATTCTTAGAGATGGTCGGGGCAGCCAAGAAAATGATCTACATACTAAGTATGGTGAACGGAAAGACATAGACCGAATGCATAAATGGCGGCCAAAAATGTATTCTTTTGTTTATGTGCTAATTAGACTCACTAGCCTCGCTCTCAACATTTCTTTTGTATTATTGTCCATGCAAACGAGGCTAGTGAGTCTAATTAGCACATAAACAAAAGAACATTTTTTTTGGCTGCCATTTATGGATTCGGGCTATTGTTGACATCAGGAGGAGGTAGACATCGGAAGGATGAATTTTCCAAGGGTAATCTTTGTCGCCACTGCGGTTTCAATAGTTTATAGTCATCATGCTGCCACTGACCTTGGTCTGAGTACGAATGTTGAGAGCTGGGCACAGATTGGCAAAAGACATCACCACCTACTATTCTTGGACGATTTGAAGTTGTCTGGTGCTAGCGAAGACCAACAAGACTCACGGCTTATTCAAGTTGTAAGCGGGATTTTCTCGCAAGATATTAAAAGTCGTTTGGGCTAGACAATTGTGTTGTCCTGGAAATGAGAAGATGATTATACGGGAGCTGACGAATATACGTACCAGACGACTAGTACATGAGGAAAGCCTCCATACATGTCCAATACACTCGACCTGAGTCGGGTTGACTTCACTCGCAGGCGGATTGAGTCCGATCGCGACCGGAACCGGAAATGGGTGCATGGCGCTTGATTAGTGGTACCGGAAGTGAGGGTTAACAGGAGCGAGGGGGGTTGAAAAAGTTGGCAAACAGACTCGATCGGATCCGATGGAGACAGCTCTTCCTGGCAAGAGTCAATCGGACTCTCGGAAGTCAGTTCGCGCGTGACACAAAATATCTCTTAGCCATGACGCGAAACAAGCACACGCTACACGTGAAATATACGTCGTTCTTAAAGCCATGAGGCGATACAAGCGCGCTACACATGTAACATTAGTCGTTCTTTAAGACATGAGGCGAAAGTCAACATCACGAAACATTGCACTCCACACTATACCTCTTTCTTTAAAGCATGAAGCTGAACAAGATTTTCACAAATCCAGGTCATTGAATTTCCGATTGCGACCGAAATTCTTGTCATCCAATCTCCGACAGCAATAAATTATTAGCTTTTCAGACAAATCCACTGATTTCAGTGACGAAGACGAAGATAATCTGCGTGAACGAGAGCCTTTCCCTGGATGAAAACTTTCGGCATTTGTTTTTCTAATTGAAATTGTGATTAATTCCATAAGACATTAAAAACTTCTATAGCATTCTGGAACTGTTCTAGTTAGAAGAGCTCTATATTGATTATATGTGAAATATAGAATGGTCAAGGTTATGACATTAGAAAGTTCTAAAGCATTCTAGAACTGCTCTAGTTTGAAGAGCTCTATAGAAAGTTCTATATATATCATTCTAGAACCGGTCTAGTAAAATGGTCGTATGTGCAAACTTCTAAAGTTCTGATTAAAGTACTAGGGCTCCAGTTCTAGAGTTCTAAGTCAGTCAAATTCGCAGTTCTAGAGTTCCGAGTTCTAGAGTTTTAAGTTCTAGAATTCTCAATTGTTATATGTTACCCTCTGTGGGCTTTAGAATGTCTAGAATGTCTAGAGTTCTAGAATAGCCAGATTCTCTAAGTGAGTTCCAGAACGTCTAAACTGCACACTAGACTTGGTTGATGTCACTGATTACCATTCACTAGTTTAAATACTAAGCACTCATTTAAGCAAAAACAAATCCCCATGAATACCATGTAACCGCGTTATACCTCGACCGTATCCAAGCAGCTTAAGTGAGCTAAAACGTTCCGCCGTTTTCCCAAACGAATTAACTGAATTAAAAATGGACATGAAAACTTGACTAAACCAGGTATTGCTCTTTAGCTTTCACTTTGCGGTTCGGTTAACTGCACTTTTCACGAGATTATGTGAAGAAGAAAGCACTCGTTTACTGATTAGGCCTAAGCGCTCCTTTCAGTTATTAGGCCCCAGTAATATAAGCACTCTCGCAAAAGTTTAGCTTTCAGTTTGCGGTTCGGTCAACTACACTTTTCACGCAATCTCCGACAACAATAAATTATTAGCTGTTCAGTCAAATCAGTGTAGAAGACAAAGATAATCTGCGTGAACGAGAGCCTTTCCCTGGATGAAAACTTCCATTTGTTTTTCTAATTGAAATTGTGATTAATTCGGAATAACTGATATGTTATTTATTTATGAAAATAAGTAAGAACATTGAAGGATGTTTAACAAACCCAAAAATTATTACTACCCCAACAAGAGCTTGTTCGCCGAACGTCCGGCTCGGTGTGCGCTTGCAATGTCACTGAACCACCGAAGCCATCGGAGATATGTCCAGAAATGCACGCAACAACCAAAAATGGCAAAAAAGAGAAAATGTTGGCAAATTTGGCAAATATGGCGAAAATGACAATTTTGCCACAATCGCCAACAAGGTAAAGCACAAAGCAGAGAGTTCTTAGGTCTAATCACTGAAAGGAGCGCTTAGGCGTATAATCAGTAAACGACTGCTTTCTTCGAACCGTAAAATGAAAGCTAAAATTTTACAATAGTGCTTAGGCCTAATCACTGAAACGAGCGCTTACACTTTTGAAATATCGCTATAATGAACTGCCATCGCGGTCCGCAATCCCGTAGTCGAGGAATGAAAATTGTTCAAGGGCAAGACGATCTCGTGAAAAGTGTAGTGAACCGAACAACAAAATGAAAGCTAATATTTCAAGAGAGTGCTTTGGACTAATCACGGAAGCGAGCGCTTCGGCGTAATCAGT
>NC_090888.1:45400357-45432857 GCF_036669925.1 Montipora capricornis | reverse complement strand
CGATACACAGTTTTTAGGAAGAGCTGAAGGAAGTTTTCAAGACGGTCGATCGAGAATAAAATATTTTGCCATTAGTAACAAAATTTACGACATGAAAACAACATTAATTTTGAACGACGAATATAAAAAGTTACCATCAGCGACAAACATTTTGGGAGATTTTTGATAAGTTGAATTTTGTTATTGTACTTTTGGCTGCACCGAGTAAATCGCAAAAACAAAAGTGACATCGAATTCAGCGGGCGCCCTGATCAAGTTGCCGCGGCGTGTTTACTCGCGAAACAGTGAAGCAACTGTGTCAAATGATGGCAAGATACCGGGTTTTTGTTTTTGTTAGTTTTCTTTTTCTTTCAAGTGTTCTAAAGTTTGAAAAGAAATGTGCGAATTCAACACAAAGATCACAATCGCCCAACTCTTGAGGTTGACCATTGTTTCTGCAAAGTCAAAAATTTACTCTCCAAGACGCGCGTACGAGGTTATTTATCACCAGGTAATTCCATCGTTTTGGGAATAGCAGCTACTTTATTATTCATCAGCGTCACAATTTTTTGCCGATTTTGGGGCTCATTTTGTTGAAACTCAACAACGCTTCCAACAGACCTGTTTATTTTCGTGACTTACGCGCTGCTTACAGTGCACTTCCACAAAAATCCTCCCGTATCACATTTCAACACACGTATCAAATTTGTTAAGCTCGAAAATTACACAACATGATAAATTTACGAAAAGGTGGAAATTTCACAGAAATCTTTTCCAGGGAAACATTTATTGAAACAAACAACATATTTGCTACAAGAGGCAAAAGACCCTTCCTATTTCAATTGTGTGCGTGCAAACGAGACACACAATCGGTGTCACAAAGCATATGCAATTAAATAAATTTCTGATAGTTCACCTCAAACCCTTTTCGAAAGAACCATGATCGTAAAATAATAAAGCACAAAAGAGACAAAAAGCTTTCATTCAAATAATTTTTCACTGTCACATTTCCATTTTTTTTTACCTTTGCAGAGTTGAGTCATAAAATAAATGTAACTTGCCAGACAACTTAGATGCGACTTCAGTAAACACAGTGATGCATTCAAGGCGTTCGATTCCTTCAATGTTTGTTAAATCCATAAAAGAATTGCCATTTGACTTCAGTGTTGTATATAATACCAAGTTAGTAAAATATTAGAAACAAAGCATACTTGATATCCAACGGCGAAAAATGAAATTGTTGTCGCAGACCATTATACTCGTCGCTTTAAAGATTCCAGATATTTATTTTTCACCTCCTAAGTTGTTTATCCAATTGACGTTCCATTTTTGAGCTCCATAAGGGTATATTTTGTTCAAATATGCACTAAAACGGCATTCGCGTTACAATGACTTTCGACGCCATTCCAGGTTAATAATTAAATGTCCTCCCGTGTGCACCAGAGAAATCTACGCATTACCCCAGCCCCTTCAAACCTAACAAAATACGCACAGAAGACTCTATGCACAAAGACACCACTAAGAAGGGGAGTGACAGGCAAGACTTTTACCGACACGGAAAAAATAAAAAATGACGAAATGCAACCCAGATTCCGACTGCTCGCACGTACAACATTCCTGACAACCCACTGACAAGACTATGAAATATATTTATTGCACAAAGAGCAATTCGTATTTAATTTTTGTCGACTTTCTGCAGACACCATATCCAAACTTGAAAAAAAATTGCCAGTTTTTCCAAGTTTCAATCCATTTCTATCCTCTCCATCTATAGATGCAAATAACAAAGAATAGCTTCAGTGCACTTCAATAGTTATTGGCCACAAAACTACACCATTATTTTTTGGTCTTGGTTGATGCAAAGACGTAGTTTAGTGTTTTGAAGTATGACTGAAATAGCGTGACTCTCCCCTTTTAATTTAAGAATGAATTTTTAAAAACCGAGGAAACATGCTTTAAGAATAAACTTTATCAAGCACAGTATAGATAAGACTTCTGAGACACAATTGTGTGGATTGCGTGGAAACTTCACTGAAACAGTACAACATTGCGAACGAACGAACGAACGAATGAACTGTATGTAACGCCGCTGGAGGTACCGATTGGGGACATTGAACAGAAATCACATCAATTTTTTTGAGTGGATACAAGAAGCTTGCCCAGAAAGAGTATAGGAAGCGCCATGACTAGGTGGCACTGCTGGAACACTGGGAGTTGTGCTGAGAAAGCGCGGGATAAAGTGTACCGCCGACAAGTGGTTTGACCACCACCAACCCCTACCAGTCGCAGAGAATGAAGAAGTCAGAATAACCTGGGGCACGGCTATCTACACAGACAAGGAGCTGAAGCACAATCGATCTGATCAGTCATCTAAAGCAAAAAGTCACTGGGATGGACTCTTACTTATATTGACAGTGATGGGAAAGCTTTGTGAAGTTTGATATATAAATTGATAGCTGTGGCAGCGGACCTGACTCATCGATCATCAGGACTGAGGAGGAGGAGGTAGAAAAGTATCACAACCTATTGTAGCATTCGAAATCAGAAGAATTCATAGAGCCGGTTTGAAAGTGACATTGAGACCCATCTTGATTTGAGCTCTCGTAACCATCTCGCAGAATGCAAAGACCTTTTGTATAGAAGTTAGATCTACCTGACAACATTGCAAGTTATCGGCCATAAACGAAACGGCACTGTGGGCATAGAGTAGGGCACGAAGTTCCTGATGTTATAATCTGATTTAAGGGACCGCAGTAATTGGCAGAATTGTTGCGGGTACGTTTCCTACAATAAAGAGGCCATTCTACCATTTCGTACCTACAATAGGCTACGTTCGATGAATCAATATTCACACACGGCTACGAGGCTTTATGGTTAAATTTGAATATTCTTTTGTTTCAAAATCTCGCTTGAGACTTGTGAGATGTGATCATAAAGCCTCGTAGCCATGCCTGAATATTAGAGAGCTTTAGATTCTAGTACGAGAACGACTACGAGTACGAGATTTTCTCATAAGACAACAGTAAGCGCGCGCAAACCATCGTCATTTTGGCGGGAAAAACTTGATGCCGTCGTCATTTTAGTACAAGGTTTTGCAAAAATGTCGTCGAATCAAAACAAGTCAACAACACGGTAGCAGTTTTGGCTTTTTTCGATGAGCAAAAAGACTCAGTTACCAGCAATAAGAATAGCTGAGCAACCTATACTGCTAACAAAGAGTAAGATTAAGCGTACGGGTTATAAATTTCCTTAGCATTTTCGCTAAAAACGGGCAGTCAAAACTCGTACTCGTTCTCGTCCTCGTCGTAGAATCTAAAGGTCCCTATTGATATATCGAACGAGGCCTTTCGCGAATTGGTCTTTTCACCCTTGATTTGATTTTAAACCAAAGTAGTCGATCACTACCTTTTGCATTTGTTGTTAAGTCTTTGTCGCTCCATGTTGTAAAGCAATGTTTGTTAAAATTCCAAAACCTCGTCACAAGTAAGTAAAACCTCTTGTGACTAAGTTCTAGTCTCCTTCGCAGCCGCTCGGGCCGGCCGGACCAACACTCAGGGTCTTAAAATAACTGAGGACAAAGCAAACAAAGTACTGCCTTTGTAATTACATCCGCAAATGGTTAGACTTTCAAGGCATCTCGGATCAAGACTATAAACCGTAGGCCCCGTCTCACAACCCTTCACTGTTCACACAACCCTGTGGGAAGTAAAATAACCCACACACTATTTGTAATAAGCAGGGCATGGAGCTCCCTGTGTTGTGGTCAGGCCTCATTTCATTCTTTCAAGACTTTCATGGGTTGGGTGAGATCCCTTGTGGAGTGATAGCGGCTGCCAGCGGCACCTGTATATGCTGATGTCCGATCTCACACATAGATCGATTGCTTGTAATGCGCATTTGAATGCTGATTTAAATAGAAAATGCGCTATATAAAAATTCATTACTAAATTATCCCTGCTTAGTGATGTCCAATCACAGTTTGTATAATGCAGTAAAAAAGAAATCAGAACTTTGTCACGGTTTTAAGTTTTCAGAGTGGCTCTTTACTCATCTGTTGTAAGTCAGGGGAACCCAACGTCAATTTTCGGAAAATATCTGTTCGGAAGACGATTTGAGATCTAGAATTTTCGGAACATTTGTTCCAAAATTTCTTGCTTGCCTGCCTGTCCTAGGATTTTCGAACATCTAAAAAATGAAATAATTGCCCATTTTTAACGGATTTTTACCCTAAACAGGTCACCTAGAATTTTCGGGAGCCCTTTTTCTGGCTGAAATTTTCGAAAAGGTATGTTTTGATCAGGCTATAATAATCGGATCACTAGACTTTCAGCGAGGAAATCCGAACAGATAAAAACAATTTAGCGGGTAAAAATATGCCTATATCTACCGTTTAAACACCAAAATACGTTTAACAATGCTATGTTTAAGTGGTTTTGAACTATACTCTCGTTGGGTGCCCTGGTAAGTGACTGAATACGCGAGTATTAAATTGCTAAGTCTTTATCATTGATAGAGTCCAGGTGGTTAGAGTAGCAGCTGTCTTCCTTGGAAACGGGCCAAGGTTTGGAAAGAATTGGGATACGTAACAAACATTTCATTTAGCCTCCTTTTAAGAACTGTCAAGCTTTTATCCCATATAGATAACGCGTCGCACAAAGAAACAAACAAAAGATATATTTTGCCTTTCTAAATCTCAGTTTATCTGAGTGTTTTAGGAGTCAGTACATGATGTTGATTCAATCTGTAAGAATATAAAAAAAAAAATCATGTATTTTTGTTGGCAAGGTAAACAATTCAAGTTTACTAGTTCCAGCCTTTGAATTCGTACATTGAATTTGATTGCTGTCGATAATTATTCGTGTGGTCGCAGTGGTCCGCTTTAAAGCTTCTTTCCTAGTGGACCAATCATTATTAACATTGCAAACTGCCGGACGGACTATGCCGTTTATAAAGTTGTACTTGGACAAGACTTGAAAGTGTTGCCCTTTGCAGATACAATTACAAAGGAAGAACTTTTTCCTGAGTGTTTACTCGTCCGGTGTTTGGACTCGTGACCTCCTGCATGGAAGTCTTTTGCAGTCTCTACTGAACCAACTGGTCTGTACTTCTTGAACTTACTTAGCAAAACTTTCCTTTTTGACAAGTGGTTTGTTCTCAGAATCCCTCTTTTTTATTTTAACCAATTTAGTGGCAAATTCTCCGAGTCGTAGCCGAAGGACTTAGTCCTACGCTATTTCATGAATAGTTGCGTACCGTACAGTAAGGAGATTTTTTTTGTTTTTTTTGTGAGTCTCTGAAGAAAAATCGGTTAATTTAACGTTAGTTATTTGTTGAATCACAAGTACCCTCTTTGATGTCTGATTTAGATAAGGATCGGATGCTTTGAAGATAATGGTCATCAACAGTTTGTGTGGTCCAGCTCTAACATGAAATGTTATAAAACAATCTTCCTCTTCTCTCTATATCCTCAAGGGTCAAGTTACCGGACAATTTAGCACAATTTCATTTGATTTCAATTTTTACATTAGAATTTCCTCAGTCCAGGAGAACTTGTCAGAAAAGAATCTCTGACTCTTATCAATTAGAGGTGAAATTACAAAGGACTTCTATTAAGAGTTTCCAAGTGTTTCGGTACGTAAATACCTTGAATGCTTTGATATAGCTACGTTATAATTGGCTTGCGACCATACGATTTCTATAGCGTACTGTCTTTGTGCAGTGGAAATGTTTCTTGTTCAGCTATCCTCGTGTCACGTTAATTTGTCTATGTTTCTTTGAGTGAGAAGCACCAAACTTACAAAAAAAACCTGATATCTGAACTGATGATTATCTTTTAAATCAAGCATCAGTCAAGGTTTTAATATTGGATATTAGAATTTTTCTTTTATCCGTAAGATATTTTAAAAACTACACGCGAGAACTGAGACATTGAGGTTATTGATGTGACAACCGTCCAGTACAGTGAGTATGCTTAAAATGATTGTAAGCATACCGTAGTCATAACATTTTGATCTTGAAATACTTTTCATAGCAGTTTAGATAGTCGCCTGATCATTGCATGTGCCATGTCTTATACGAAATTTTGTTTTACTCGTTCATTTGGTAGGAGATTTCCACTGCTTTAGTTGCCCTTTCAAATGAAGGCTCTATGAGAAAAGGTAAATTGAGTGGCAGTGGAAGGAAGATTTGAAAAAAAAAGGAAGTGGGGATAGGCAAAAATTGAACAACATTTTTTCAAAGTTGAGTCTGTTAGTGTGTAACTTTATCATGTATGCTCGACAGACACTTTTCATCACGAAGCTTTGGTTTGTGCTGTTTGAATGTTATATATAGCGCAAAGGGACGAGTCACAAAATGAACTTTACTGCCGTGTCACAGCACCTTTAAACACAACAGGAGGTGTAAAAATTTAAACATATAATATTTCATTTATGTTTAAATTTTTGCTCTCTTCACAATTGATTGAAATTTAAAAAAGAACATGCTCAATTAGGAATATTCTGGGACCTTAACCGTTTATTCCTTTTTTTGTTTCATCATTGATAACCAATAACAAAATTTTATCCCTTATAGACCATGCATTTGCTAACCTGGTTTGTGTCAGTCAGAAGGACACACGACTAAAAAGTGGAAACCGATTATCCGTAGGCTAAAATTATTTCAAACCAATTTTTCTGTGGAACATCAAGATAACAATGAATTGCACATCTTAAACTCATGCACGCAACCACAAAAAAATTGAAACTCGTTTTGAAAAAGAGCTTTTTTTGGACTTGAAATGGTATTGTTTGATACGACTATAAAAAATGTTACACTTTTAAGAGATGCATGGAACTTGCATCAATTGCAACGACATGCGACTAGGAAGAATTTCATTTTGTGCTATTTAATGAAATATTTCGGCATAAGCAAACACTGCGTAATCTGGTGACGAGCATTTTCTAAAGCGTTAAGCTGCTTTGCAGGATCAGTATGCATATTTTTTGTTTTACTAAAGGAACATTTATACTGTATCGCTCCGCTAGTCTCAGACAGTTAAGTCCGATACGCATAAATATTAAAGCGCATTTGTTTCAAATTAGTGAACTCGCAGTTTTTGCAAAAACATGAAAAAACATGAATACTCAATTTTTGCCTTGAAACTCCGGATTTGGGTTACGCGCTGGCCTCGTTGAAACATAGAGTTGACCTAGAAAATTGGGGCCGAGCGCGTTTGATCGATCTTCCGTCGTTGACTTTTGACCATGTTAATAAAAGTAAAAATATTCTTTCAAATAGCACTGCAGTTAGGAATGTAGTCCCCGGAAGGACTGTTTTTTGAGCCTCGCATTTCGACAGCCTTGAGCGGGCACCATCTACTTTGAGTCAAGGTTTCTTCATAGTCAAGATTCTGAAGATGCGAAACGTCAGTCAAGGCAAACAACAGTCCTTCTCACTGTTCTCAGGACAACATATACGTGGATACACGATCAAATCCCATCATTGTATAGTATCCCTGGCTTCACAACATTTTCAACTTAAGACTACGATTCGTTGCCTTGACAGTACAGCTACAATGGATAGATGCATTACGGAATAAATAAATAAATAATAAATAAATAAATAAATAAATAAATAAATAGTATAACTGAATGAATGAAGTAATGACATGTAGATTAAGTTTTTAAATGCAAAAATAATATAAGATGGATCTTAATGTTCGTAGTTATAAAAAAAATAGGATCTCCAAATCAAGAAGTCGCTCTACACAACTCTTGGCGAATGTGTAAGAACATGTTTACACAGAAAAGTGCAACGTAAACTCCAAGTTAAAAAAAAGCCAGTTTCACCAGACCATTCGTTCAAATAATTTTTCGGGTCGTTTACTTCATAAAATACCATACACGGTAAGAAATTTTGCCCAAGCAGCAACGCAATTGGTTGTAAATGGGATATTTTAACTTGAAGAGGTCAGGTCTTTCATCAGGGCAGATGGGTATCAGATGAAAGATAGTTCACGTTTCGTGTGTCATACGCGACAAATCAATCACTTTTTCTTGTATTAAATTTCTGACCTCAGAACACAGAATCGTCGAACGTTGTCGAATGAAGACCATACTCTGTAAAATCGTTGATCAACTTCCAAGTTCAAATTCGAATTTATTCACGTCGTTTATCCATTTTGGTACTGGGCAGGAAACTCGGTGCAAGTCTGAGCACCCATAAAACTATAAAGCACATGAAGTTGAGATTTTTGTTTTGAAGTCTTTGTGAAATTCGCTTAAGGAGTAAACAATATCAACGTGGAAATGCGATCTCTGCCATGCGTAAAAAATCAGGGATGACTTCGGGATCTCCAAGCATCAACGAAGTGCCAGAGGAAACAACGTGTCGCAACTGCAGTTCAACAAAACTGTTAATATTTGTCGTTTTGGTGTTGTATGCTGTGTGTCAGGCTCAAATCCTTTTAAACAGACCGAGTTCCGTAAACGTTGAGAATATATTGAGAGGAATTCAACAAGCAGGCGAACGAATTGCAGACATGGAGTTGTCAATTATCAAAATGGAAGGCTCTCTGGATGTTCTCAAGGTGGAGTGTGGTAAAAAAGCTAAGGGGCCTTCGAGAACTAAGCGACAGAGTGTTTCTTCAATTCGCCAGGAAATGCTACAGATTAAGCGGTACTTGAGACATTTAGAGCACAGGTATGCAGTTTTAATTTGAAATTTAAACATAAAGTAACAAAATTCTATATTTTATCACTGATCATTTGTAAATTGATTGGCAATTATTGCTTGCTGCAACGTTGTTTTGCGAAATTGTACTCTCCTTGATTAGTTGCCACGTAGTTTTTTTCATTTATCATCGGGTTGGAATTCATATCCTTTAATCCATGTGAATCGTGGTCGATTTAAAGTTTAGATTAGCTCGCTCCTCGGCTAAGTAGATTGTAATTGCGTCTCCCGGAGCGGTGAGGATTTTGTTCTTTTAAGAACTTCCATGCATCGTTGAGGGAGTTGTATCACCGAGTCCGGCTTCGTGCTCCAAAGCTACTCGTAAGATGCATTATCGCCCCATTGACCTTCACTCTCGGATTATATGCAAAGATTTTAAGCCAATTTTTTCGCTCATGATCCAAATACACGCTGACAACAACATCTTAGTCATCAAAATTAACAACTGCCAGGCATACCCGTCTTAATCCCTTTTTGTCAGGAATGCAACGCGTTTTTCCCGCGCAGTTGCGATGTGATGCGCTTTGTTACATATTCAACTGATAAATTGTGACCTGATTGTCTTGATCTCCTGACCACAAATACTTTGGTTCTGATTATGCTGGGCTGTCTGAGGACATTATAAAGATAACACTAAAAGCAAATCAGAGTACTCAGGTCAATCGTTTATTACGCATCATCTATTCCGCAAACAAGACCAGGTTTAAAGACCTTTGGGTCTTCAATATTACTAATTCGATTTCCGGCACGTGGGTTTATTTATTTAGGAGTTGCCTGCAATCTGCGGAAATCCGAAAATGACGCTTTTGGAGTCCGGCCTAAAGAGAACTTGAATAATTCCCAAGAGTACTTCGATTTCCATTGTCTACTGGTTTGTTCTCGCTTCGTTTCGTCAACTCTAATCATCTTTTCGGTAAAGATTAACCCTTGATTTTGATCTTCGCAAGGCTCCCTAGAGTATTTGCAAAAACCCTTACTACAGGGCACGAGTTACAAAAGGAAACCCAGTTAATTTCTTTAAAAATGTTTCCTGTAGAGATTTACCAGTATGGGTACCAATATAGTAAGGCTTCTTTTTTGGGTTATGGCCGTTACGATGGCAACATCACATCTAATGACAGGCAGATATATTCTTATTCTTGGCCTAAATTCCTTAATATTTATACTCTCCTTCGGTGAATTTTTTTATTTTTTGCCACATTATGGAAATGATATTGCCTGACATTTTGAAGTGGTAAAAAGTCAAGGTCGTTCAGACGGTTTTGCCAATATTCTGTAATTTGATAAACATTTGATAGGAAATGTATGTGGCTAGAACTGATCCGATTTTCAAAAAAATTTACCGAAGGGAACGGAGGTTTTACAGATTTGGTCACGCTGACGTCACAAAAATCAGAAAAAACGCGCGGTTCAGGCTTGACATATTTTGATGTTTCTCAATGACATCATTCATATGATATTTAACGAGGATTTTGTTACTTAATGGCTACCCTATAAAGGTACAGTCTGCTACGAGCCTAGTGGCCCATCAGGCCGGCTCTTTTCTCCAGTTACTGTAGCATGAAGCGACTAGGAGTATTTCTGCTCCCCCCTGGATGGGATGCTAGTCCATCGCAGGGTTGTCCCCAGCATTAAATTTGCCGGTACCCATTTATATTCCTGGGTGAAGAGGGGTACTGCGAGAGTAAAGTGTCTTGCCCAAGAACACAACACAATGACCTGGCCAGGCCTCGCACTCGGACTGTTCGATCCGAAGTCCAGCGCGCTAACCGTTAGACCACTGTTAAATATCATATGAATGATGTCATTGAGAAACCCAAAATATCGCGTTGTTTGCAACTCCTGTGATTGGTCAAAGTAACTACTTTGGCATTTTTTTTACGACACTCATCTGAAAACCGCTCTATTGATTTAGAAGGATTAACGTTTTCTTTACAGTATAATTCATTTTAACTTAGAGCTTAGAGCTTGGCTTCGTCTTTTTCGGGCGAGCTTTTTGTCTAGTTACCAACTTAGTCGTTCTTGGTTGAGTCATCATTTTATTATGAAATATACGTCTTTTGTGCCATCGCCTTTTTCGAGAACTGGAACTAACACAAAGTGTAATTTTCGCGTAGTCGAAAGAACAGCGCATGCGCAGGATATTGAAGGTGTCTTTTAAGCATTTGGTCATTTCTTCATTTTTTTTTTCAACCTCTTCTTCCTTCACTGATTTCCCAAAAATATTTTCTTTGTATTTTATTATCTAATTTTGTATCCATTTTCTGGTTAAAAAATGTCAATTATATTTTTTCGTATCAAAAGGAGCCAAAAGAAGTCGAGATATTCTCTGTGGAATACGAACCCGATCAAAATCAGAAGCTGTTATCATGTACTTGGGAATCGAAATTATCAAACACGCCACTCACAGCTTTTATGCATTAGTAATTTAAGTTATTTGTTTACTCTATATCCGTTTCTAACGCAACTTTTTCCATATACACACTTTTTACAGTCATTTAAGCATTTGTTTGTTTGTTTTATTTCTCCTAATATTTTTGTATGTTATACATTATGTTCTTGCCATCTGGCAATTCACAGTTCAATGGAATTTCTCTGAATTCCTCACTCATTTTCCATAAATGAATATTTAATGTCGATTATAGCCTATTGAGGATTCGTTGATGATGATTATAACACCCACGCAGGGGGATCATGATAAATTTTCAGATACTTTATCAAGCGTAATTTGTACCGGAAGCATTCACATTACAAGCGCAGCTCCACGCAGATCCACTATACGGATCCATACTATCACTGAGTGTAAATGACGAAGACGCAATAGTAGGCTGTTTCCCGTTTTGTTTACAGCCAAAGTTCTCTGTCGGGAAAAATAACTTTAGATCACATTTTGGCCCTAACTATTCAAAACACCAAGAGTAGAAACAATGAAATCCTTAAAGATTTGATGCACCGAAATTAATATTTACATCGCTTTTGTTATCCAGACCTGTTCTTTTCACGCATTCATTTTGTCCAGTTATTTCGATGTCTAAAACAATTATTAAAAGCTTCAATTTAAATTACCTTTCTTCAAGAATTCGGCCAAGCTGCTGTCAGCTGGCAGTCATTTATTGGTGGGAAAAAAGCGGGAACTGTCGTCTATTTACTTTTCAATTTAAATGTCGTTACCCAAGGCATTTCGGTGGCAATTTCGCTTGCTTTGAGATTTTTTATGTTGTCAAATCCATTAAACGTGGGCATGGTATTGCGTGCTTTTATACCACCTGCAAGTTCTAAAAGAAAATGAGAGGCCGCAACGTAAATTATCTGTCCAGAGTTATTTATTGTAGGTTCCTCGACCACAAAAGATATCTAGAAAACGTTATCACTCCTTAGTTCTCACAGGGAAGTATAAATGGCCCAGAAATATGGCTCAAAATCGTTTGAAAAGATCATGATTTTCCATACTAATAAATCTGACTTGACTGCGAATAGAGTTGAGGTACCAGTTTTGTTTTTCCTGCCGACTGTAACCTTGTCTGTTTTTTATCTTCCAAGTAAATGCGTTTTCTTTGAATATAAGGTACTCCTTTAAAGCCGTTATGTATTTTGTTTTGCGGGAAAAATCAAAGTCGTTAATTACTTAAAAGCCATTTGCGCTTGGTCACGTATCATTCGCTCTTGCCTCAAAACAGTTTCAAAAATTTCTCTGTCGTAGGATTGTATCACTAATAGCAACCAAATTGTTTCAGAGCAATATTGTTGGAAGCTGTGGACTATCTTGCTGCGTTTATGTTGTGTGGGAAACAAAGCCGTTAATTTCCCGAAAGCAATTTTACGATTTGTTTACGTCTTTCGGTAAACTGTACAGAAATACGCTAACAAGCTGAGAAGTAATATCGTCCTACGCTAAGTTCAAATTGAAACGATGGGAAAAAAGTTCCCTGTCGAAAGGTTCACTTCAACACCATATAGGCGCTTATTGATCGCTGACTGACGAGTGTGAATGCAGTTAATCGCGTGGTGATTCGCCGGCAGTTTTATTAGAGACAGGTGAACGTGCAGTTGCATGACAAGTCTTGATTTGACTTCAGCCTTTATGTGCCTAGCAATTGGACGTTCTAATACTGGAGTTGATCTTTCGTGGAGAATGTTTCAGTGCGTTTTCTGCCATTTTCAAGTTAACGTGAATGTGAACACGTCCTCCAGTCAATGGAGTACGACTATGCGTTGAATCTGGACCAGGCATAAATCCGAGTAGAAAAAGATGAAATGAAGACCGAAGAATCGAAGATAAAGGTTTCTTTCACAAAGGAAGCACCACTTGACCCTAATACATCAACGAACTGCACTGCTAAATTGCCGATGATTGAGCGTAGCAACTCGAAACCGATACAGCGACCCAGCGTTTATCAGGGAAGGCTCCCTAAACCAAACCGCTCTAGTCCGTCAAACTGCACAAATATTAAGAACCCGTGGGTGATGCGAAGTGCTGTGGTTTTCGCTATCGGCAGTATCATTGTTGTGTTTGCTGCTTTGCAAGGGAAAACTAGCGCCGATTTAAAAAGAACTGAAACCAATGTCGAAAGCTTGGAAAATCTGGTCGATGTTTTACGCATTAACATCGCTGACTTGGAGTCAAGGTGAGATCGCCATGCCGCATAAAACTAAATAAAGCTGTAAAAAAGAAAATTTCCTTTTTTAAGAAAAAGACCCTCCATTAGTGGTCGATCTTAAAAAAACGGCCAATTTTTTACATTTCTAGAAAAATAAGATTTAATACAGAGTTCTCTTCGAAGTTTCCGAAGAGCAAAAAACGGCGTCGATTAAACTAGAGAGCGGTAAAAACATGTCTAGCGACCTTGTTCAAGGTCGCTCAAACCCTTTCCAAAGTTGATATAAGACAATAAAGAAATTGCTTCTATTGGGCAAGTTGCAATTTCCTGCACAGGGGGTAGTCAGTAAATATTCACAATGAACCGTTGCTTCCAGTACGTTGGCCGGTATTCATGAGTAAGTTGTCTTGCCTTTGTTGACTGACATAGTCATTCCCGAACCATAAACTTGACTGATAGAAGTTTATGTGTTTATTAAAAGCTAACAAACTGTGAAAATTGGACTTAAAGCTAAATGACGCTTATTGAAGAAAACAATGGCTGTTTTTTGTGGTCATATTGACAAAATATAGGATCTCCATTCAAATAACTGAAAGAGTTCAACGAACGCGATCACGGCTTGAGGGAAGTGTGTCATTTTCTTTGTGTGCACTTCGATTTTGAATTATTTTTCGGATTGAATTGATGAAACTCGTTTTCTTTAACAGGATATGGATTTTTGTCTTATTATTAACAACTTGATTCTTCATCTGCTTGCCATTGCGAGTTTTACGACTCGGCTGTAAGTCCATAAACACAACCAATTGCCCATAATATGTGAATGACATGCTGCCTGGTTTACATTTTAGCTATACAGATATAAGAATAAACATCATTGTTTTGGCGGACCCAGGGAATATCTTTCTTTTTATTTGTTACACAACGATGACGGAAACCACAAGACCAGTAAGAGCAGACTTCTTTTAATCATTCCTCTTTGGCATGTTGCAAACAAGGACTCATACTAGTTAGCAGAAAATAACGAACTAAAAACCGTAGGAAATACATCTTTCATTGTTGAATTACCTACATTTTCTTGTTATTTGTAGCGCGCTTACGATGAAATTCATTACACGAATGGACTCAACTAGTTCATTGGCAGGTGGTCTAGAAACAACTTCGATTTACGAACTCTGATGATCACAATAAATTATTGATTGGCATACGATCGCACAGGAAGTACCTCTAGAAAGGCTTATCTCATCACCTGGACGATATTATTATGATGTGATGATGATGATGATGATGATGATTATTATTATTACAAATATCTGAAGCTCTGATGCAGAGCACATCCTGTGGCCTCAAGAACTCTACGGAGCATTCAGGCAGTTCCCAGTAGCGCAGTCTTCTGAATTTGACTTAAACTGACTTTTATTCCAATCCTTCCTTGGTGACCTTCTAGTCCTTTTCAATTGCTCCAAGTGCCCCAATAACGATGGGTATGACTGTTGTCTTCACATTCCACATTTTCTTAATTTTCCTCTTCAGATCTTGGTATTTTTTGATTTTCTCCTTCTCCTTGCTTTCAACTCTAGCATCACTAGGGATTGCTACATCGATTAGCTGGCATACGCTTTGGTGTTTATCTACAACCACTAAGTCAGGTCTATTAAGTTCAATACAGTGGTCAGGTTGTATACTAAAGTCCCAAAGGACCTTGACTTTATCATTCTGTACCACCCTTTCTGGTGTATGTTCATACCATTTATCCTTAAAATCCAAGCTATTCTACCTACAAAGACTCCAGTGAACGGCCTTCGCCACATTGTCATGTCTAGCCTTATCTTTCTGGTCTAAATTGCCACATTCACAGACTCTTATGGTTAACTGATTCTTCTGCAACATTGCACGCCCTGCATTTAGGGCTAACGCTCCGTTTGTCAATCTCGGACTTCACTGCATTAGTTTAGAGGGCCTTGTCTCGTGCAGCAGTTAACGAACCTTCTGTTTCTTTCTTCATATCTCCCTTCTTCAACCGTAGCCAAGTCTTGCCACTAGATACATCTTCCATCTGTCACAGAAACTGACCATGCAGAGGTTTTTCCTCTCATTCTCGTCGTTGTTTGTACCCCATTTCTCCTTCTTCCGACACATTGTTGAGAGCCTGGTGAACAGCTTTCAGCAGGTTTTTTGACTCTGTTGTATATATTCCTCAAGGCTCTGTCTTTCACTCACTGAACAAGCCCAGCAACCTTTCTTGGGAAATACAGCCCGCTTACATTTGCTTTTGGGTGTATATCCTACTATATCCATATATCGTTACCAACTTTCTCGTCTTCCCATCTACAGCTTCTAACTCTGCCTTTGCCCATTCCACAACACCTGTACTATATCTCATAAACGATACCACACGTTCATTAATGGCCCTCACAACCTTACCACCATTCAGTTCTTCAACTCTTTTGCATCGAGCCAATATGAGCGCCTCTTTTAGAATGTGTAGATTTACTGGAAGGGTTGTGAGACGAGGCCTACAGTTTATAGGCCTCATCCAAGAAAATTCGAAAGTCTAACAATTTGCAGATGAAATACATGGAAAAGGGAGCACTTTATGCTGAGTGCGGATTTGAACCCACGAGCTACCGCACGAAAGCCCAATTCTCAACCAACAAAGGCATCGGTCGTTGGTGGGTTATATAGCATAACCAAGAAAAAGTTAAGATTTTTCTCTTGATATAACTTATCCTAGAAATAGTAACCGACCTTAATTTATCTTTAATGACAGAAACCACAGGGCATGCTTTGTTAGGTTCATGCCGTGTATATCAAGAGATAATTAAACTTATCATAATGATATCCTCTTTAACATCTAATAATAAATAAAGGAAATAAATTATAATCTAATAATAAACGAAAGCTTTTGATATCTAATGAATGATTCGTTATCACGGTCGGCCGTTTCTATTGTAATTTCGGGACACAGGATGAAAAGAAGACAGACCACCACCTCGCGTGATGAAGGTAACTGAAAACTATTCCACCTGGACACGCGAAAGACAAGCTGTTTGAAGATATGTATTCTTTTCGATTATGACTCGAGGATATTTGGGAAAATCCAAGTGCTCCTATCGCGAGCCACCCTGCGAGCAGAGCCTCTTTTTGTATTTTTCTTTGCTGAGAAGGAGGTAAGGAGGCTCTGCCTGAATCGCGTCAACTCTTTGAAGCCGCCGCAGCCCGAACTTCTGGATCAGTCAAGCATCCGTTTAGTAATAAAACCGATGATTATAATTGAGCCGGCTGTACCGTGAAAAACCAAGATGGCGGCGGGATCTTAGGCTTGGGTTTGAGACTGTATCCTGGAACATACAGCGCATAATCAATAAAGATCTTACTCGATTCATGTGGAGTCTTCTCGAGAAAGGCTCTGCTAGCAGGGTGATCGCGAGCATAAATCATGACGTCATACGAACTTACTTGGCATTCTGTGATGGCGGCTGTTGGATATTCAGTACGGCTTTCCCGAGTGGCACTTATACACGTCGAGATTTCGGAATGCGGACGTCTCGGGAAATATACTTCCTTTTTCGTAACATCTAAAAATAACTTAAATGAAATTAATATAACCCAAGTTCAAGATTGGGCGACTCCTTCCCTTTCTCCTTAATTTACTCTTGGTTAATTACATTAGGAAATTATATCTGGAAGAGTTTGAAAGGTTTTCTTGCTTTTGCAATGCTATAACAGGAAATTGTAACCTCAAGTGTGAACATCTAATCCGCTCTTGGTAATAACCTTCACGGCCACCCATCGGTTAATTGATTGAGTATCGGACTACAGTCTTTAAATAACTGAGGAGAAAGTGCTACATTTGTAATTATTACATCCGCAAATGGTTAGCCTTTCACGTCATCTCGGATAAAGACTATAAAACGCTGGCCCCGTCCTACGAACCCTGTTCATAACAGGACGTTGAACATCCCACGAACTATTCGAAAAGGGCAGTGCAAGGAGTTCCTGTTGTTGTGGTCTGGTCTGAATTAAGATTGAGGGCCACAAGTTCATTAGTGTTGTAAGACTATTAGGTGCTATCTTCATTAATTAAAGAAAGTGTTTGTTTACTGACGTTTGAATTTCATTGAAGCAGATATGGCGATTTAGTATCACGTAAATTTAATCATGCTCGCTGATAGCCTGCGAGCAGGCTCTCTTGTAGGCACGGAAAACACGTCTTCTCGCCGGCTTCGCCGGCTCGCGTTTTCTCCGTGCCTACAAGTGAACCTGCTCGCAGGCTAGCTCGCTGATATAGGGCCAACTAGAAAACTGAATGGTTGACTTGTTCTTCACACACAACTGTTTATACTCAATTAGTTAGAAGTTCCTGTTTTTCTTAATTGAATGTCGTAATCTAAATTAATTACAGCAAGGAAATAAAATTGACCTAGTATAGTCTGAGTGATGGTTTTTCTTCTTTTGCTCAGAGAAGGACGATAAGTTGTTTTCTCTTTTAGCTTTCGTTCTATCAAGGAACATTTGCTTCGACCGTCATAGATTATCGAAATTGTAAGCAACTCGTGAAGCAGCTGCGAATAAAGACTGCAAAAAATCCACGCTTGCCAAGCCTGCTTAACTGCGATGATCCATAACTCTCGTGCATGTAGATGAATAAGTGTTGGAAATCTTTGAACAAAACTGTCGAGGGCTAATTCAAAGCCTGGTTTGTACTTTCACATCGATTCAACATTTTCAACTTTGGAGAAATTTGATTAGAACAATCATTATTTGACAAACGAAGGTATAACGATATGTCATTGAAAGAACGTTCTAGATTGCTGACTAGTGGTAGAAGGTTCAGGAATCAGTAGTTCTTTATAAGTCTTAAGATTTGTGATATTTATAGAACAATAATCACTTAAAATGTTCTAGAGAATAGCGTAGCGCAACCTATATAAGGGAGTTGTGTGTGTTGTTGTTTTATTATTGCCTTTGAAAGTGAGTGAGGTAGCCATCCTGTAGAGATCGTAATGCGGACTATTTCGTGACGTGAATTAAACAAGTAAGCTGAGTTAGCATTAACTGTCTTCTTTGCTGAGTACCACTGATCGCCTGTCCTGCTGAAGGCTCAACGAGTATCTACTTGAACGCAACAAGAACCTTACTGAAGGCATGTTCACGATTCATTGTTACGACTATCGGATGAGTTTGGTCCTGCCCCTATTTTCCATCAATATCTGCTTCAATATAAGTTCAATGTTAAAGAAAAACCCTGTTTTTTCTTGATTTTTCAGGGTCCAGTGTGCAACAACAGACAACGGGACGGATGGTCGAGGAAGACCATGTCCCGCGGGAAGAAAAGGTAAGGTTGGCGTACGGTGGCGAAATACTATAGAAGTACCGTAAGCCCTAAGTCAATGACGTCGTACTATGACGCACGTGCATCTTCATGGAGACCATATTGTAATGCGCGTGCGTGGCCCTAACAATGTTCGATGAGTTGTGCACGAAAAACCTTAAATAACAATAACCACAACCAGGTTTTCTGAGCCCGCGAGACTGAGCACCGCCAGCAAACCATTGTTTTAACGAAAACCGCTGGTCAGCAACCATGGTTCTGGTCATTGCTGTCTAAGGTCTTTCGTTGTGCACACGGGTGCAACGTTGGTGTACTTCGCTTCAGTGGACACGGAACAAAACAAATTTTGGGAGTTGTTGCCTCAAATGCATGTTTGACCAGTTTCAAACTGCGCGCAACAACTCCCAACCAAATCGCAACAACATGCAACAGGATGTGCAAACCAACAATGCTGGGAGTTGTTGCACGGCAATGTTGCTTTCGTTTGCACGGACCTTAATAAGTAAAAAACAAGGCTCTGCTCGTGCGTCTTCATTTTTTTGGGTGCAGTTCTTTCCTTTTCACTCTTAATCTGTGAAATAATTACAGTGCAACGCGCCTTACCGTGGCCACTCAACAAACTTTCACATTTAACAATTACGTATAAATACGTCAACTCAACAACCCATGCAACGGTGTTCAAGTCACAACTGTGCGAACTTTGCAAGGAGAAGTGACTGTCAAACAAATTCACACATCCTGATTGACGGACAATTTGCAAAAAACTTTGTTAGGTGGCCACGCTAAGGCGCGTCGCACTGTAAATCTTTACGTTGTATGGAAAACTTGAGCTTAACACAGCGCACTGATTACCGGGGTTTTAATTAACACCACTTCTTTTACTTCATTTCCTGAGTAGTTCGTCTAGTTTGTAGAAGGAAATCAAACTGGAATAATGACGACAAATTAGAAAAACACGTATTCGCGAGTGAAATAACGTCCTCGTTGAAGCTGCCGTCGTAATCTCAAGGTCCCTGCTAAGTCATGCAACACGACTCAAAGGAACACAATTGACCAATAATATCAGTAGTTAGGCTGATCATTTATGGAGTGGAATGCAGGCAATGTGTTACAAAGTCTGAATAATTAACATGGCGTTTCATATTTCCATTTAATCTGCCCCGTTAAAGCTTCATTTACACTAAAAAGTTTTCTTTCACAAGTACACCTGTCAAGGAAAACTTGCCGACTGTTCACACTAGTACGTGACACTTGACAAGTTTTTCCTTGACAAGTTTTCCTTGGTAGTGTAAATGAAAAATATGACAAGTTTTACTTGAGAAGTGCACTTGACAAGTAATTTACACTAGCAAATATCGTCCTTGGGTATTAGCTGTGTGAAGGTCTGGCCAAACGCTCACAACATTTCAACTCAACGACTTGCAACATTGTTACATGATGTTGCGACATGTGTTGAACGGGGTGGCCAAACGCACGAAACATTTTCTTCATTTTCAAAGCAACATGACAATGTTCAAGTTCCCCAGTTCCCTGGCGCGCAAGAAGTTGACCTAACGCGCATGCCTTAGCGCAACCACAACAATGTTGCGTGAACGTGGCCAAACGAGTACAGCATCATGCAACATCCAAATTGCTGCACGAAAAATTTGACCGTTCTCAAATTTGATCCAACATCATCCAACACGTGGCAACATATCGCAACATATCGCAACAGGGTGGCCAAACGTAAGCAACATGTTATGCCCAACAATGTTGCAAGATGTTGCGTTGAAATGTTGCGAGCGTTTGGCCAGGCCTTAAAATGTCGTTCCGCAAATACAATGAAGTTGTACGCTCCTAATTATAGTTGTCCTGGGCTAAAGCTATTCATTTATATTCTCTATTTTCGCATTCCCCAGAATACACTTTGATTTCAAATGCTCTTTGGGACACTTTATATTCCCATGATCACTTAAAATTAATTGTTTATGAAACTTTAGTGGGCAAACAATAAGCACTTAGTGACTGGCCCCAAGGGAAACAGTGAGTTTTGTTTCCCGAGGCCGAGGGGAACATTGAGGGTCGAGGGGAAACAAAACTCACTGTTTTCCGTGGGGTCAGTCATTAAGTGTTATGTTATACCTCCAAACTCAAAATAGAACAATACACGGATATTTGCACGGACTTTCCCACTGTTTCAAAGGTGAACGACCTGATCACGTGCGAGTCGAAAGTTCAAGTCGTTGTTTCCCTAGGGAGTTAGTGAGTTTTGTTCGCCCTAGTTAGTGATTTTTGACCCATGACACGTCACATATTCTCCTCCAAACGGAAAGGTATTTGAGTTGGCAGGTATAACAAAGTGTATTAAATTTATGGTAAAATCCTGGAAATAATCAACCAACTTGAAAATATTTTTCACCTTTTTAGTCTCGTCTCTTTCTTTGTCTGTTTTTATCAAAGGAAAAATCGGGTTTGTAAAGGACAAGAGAAAAAGTGATAAAACTAATGCGTCGGAAAATCCAACCTCCAAATCGAAAAACAACAAGGACCGACTTGACACATCGGCAACACAGGCTTGGAGTCAAACTGGATCAAGAGCAACGAGGCGAAGACAGAGCTCAGTTTATACTTGTTGGGGATGCGCAGAATGCCCCGAATGGGAAGATGTAGAAACTTTATATTCCGGTAAGTTAGTTTAAAAGATATCTTTCCGCGTGAAAATAACAGTCAGGGTAAATGCAGCAGTTTATCCTTATTTGAAAAGCAGCATTTGGGGGGCACTTTGTGACGTCATTTGTCTGTATTCCTAGACACGAGTGATGTTGAGGTTGGGGACAAGAACAAGGGGACACTTCGTGACGCTTATTGAAATTCCCTTGCATCTAATTACTTTTATTTCTGCACAAAGTTGAGTGACCGGGCACTCTGATGAAAATGGAATCTTTCGAAACAAATCCGAAAAGTTGAAGCTGTGTAAACTTGACTGTTTCTGCTTGTGAAAAAATGCAATGGCATTTGTCACATTAACAAATCGAAAGTGGTTCAGCGTTGTCTGTGCTCTTATCGACAACTATATTCGTCATCACAGTGGTCAAACTGTTGTCGACTCACGAGGCGCAGCCGAGTGAGTCCACAACAAATTTTGAGCTCTGTGATGACGAATACCGTTGTCGATAAGAGTACAGACAACGCTGGACCACTTTCGATTTGTTTTTTACCACAATATTCAACGCCAAAGAAAGTTTTTATTTCAGAGCGTGACCAAAATCATGACACAAAGAAAGAGCAAGCGTTGTCTATAACTTTCTTGCAATATGATTGGTTTATTTCCCAAAATGGGCTATTACGTTGCGTGACATATTGACGCGAGAATGACGCGTACAGCTAGGCTCTTATCGACAACGGCAAATTAGCCAATCAGATTCAAGCAATTGTGGTAAAAAATTGTTTCTATGCCTGGTCTGCTTGTGAAAAAAAAAAAATGCTTAAAATGCGTCTCCCACACGACGTCAGCAAATTTGAAATTTCTAAGACTTGAAAAGGAAACTGTGCTTGGGTTGAATCCAGTCAAGCCCAATAAAACAATGTTATTTCGCGCCTTTCCTTCATTCTTTACTTTATTCACCGATAAAAAGAATTGACAGAACCCACTTCACGGTTGGCTCACGTTCCCAGTGTGAATGGTTGACAAAAAGTGAACCGACAGTCTTCTTTTTTTGCGGGCTTTTTTAACTTGCCAGGCGTGGCTCCAGCTGCTTGCGACAATCGCTGATTACCTGTAAGTACAGTATCTTCAACCGAAAATGGTTAGAAATGCGCAACCGCCTTAACGCCCGGGCTAACGGGTTTAACATTTGCTTCAACATGCGTTCGATTTTGTTGAACAATGTTGAACGATGTTGACTGCTGGGCTGGGTAAACGATTTCAACGCATAATCAACATTTGATTCAGTCATCAAAGCTTCACGAGAGGCCTTGCATTCAGTTCCAGGCTTCAGGTGCGGTTGTTACTATGGATACGGACATAAATACGTCATTGAGAGAGTGATTAGTGCGCACGCGCATAATAGCGGGAAAACGTCTTCAATTTCATTCAACACATAACATTTTGTGTTCAAAAAAAAAATTGTTGAATGGTCGTTGAAGAAAATTCTAAACGCTTTTCATTTACACGACTCTCTTCCCCGACCACCTCGTAATTCGCAAGGTTGCCCCCGCAACCTTCCTTCTCCTTTCTGGGCATTCAACATTGAATGAAAGGGAAGGGAGAAGATAAATGGACGATTTTCACATTTATTACATCCATTTAGAAAGCAATGGTGATCCTTGCAATCTGATTGGCTCTCAGCTGTGCGATTTATTCCCAAATTGCTCTATTTTTCTCTAAAATCGCACCATTTCCCCAGCCAATGAGAAAAGAACACTAAAACAAAACAGCCAATCAGATTTCAAGGCTTGTTTAAGGTAACCAATCAAATTGCAGGAAAATGAAAGACAAAGAAAACCTTTGTGTTGCAACTTTTGTTCCCAGCTGGATTAATAAATATTGGCATTGACATTGAAAATCCTGTATTTTAGCTATTAAATAATAATAATTATTATTGCGTGATTTCTAAATGGATGTAATAAAGTGGTAATTGAACTTTTGGTTTTGGTCTGAAATCATACTTGTGATTTCAAATGGAACTCGCGCTGCTCGCTCGTTCGATTTTGAAATCACACGTATGATTTCAGACCAAATTGCACTCAACTCAGTTCAATTACCATTATAAAAAAGTGTTTGGTTTAGGTCGCTATTAATTGCACACTCAGAAATTTCGTATGTGTCCACATTAATTTCTACAGAATTGTAGCTCACTTGCAACCGCATTGCTTTGAAGTAGTAACTACTTACCAACCGTTCTTTTCACTTTTTTCAGGTAAAGTAGCAACTCTTCATTCTCGCTCGAATCCAAGAGTTAGCTCGGAATATCTGTGTATCCCACATCGCATTAATTTTATTAGTCACAAAGAAATTGACAGCGGACTATCATTGTCGCCTGTGAAATTCGGCGCCAACATTACTATTTTCAGCTACATTGACCCAAAGCAGTGTAAAAACTGGGGTAAGAAGTGCGAAATGTTGAAGAAAATGAAGCCGGAATTGTTTGTCAATCTGGATAATTTTCAAGTACCGTGCTCGGTCTGTATTCGCGAGAAAAGAACTGCTACCCTGGTCATGCCCGCGCGTAACACTTGTTTGCCTGGATGGTGGAAAGAGTATTATGGATATTTAATGACTCATCACAGTGGAGAAGGTGCACATCACATTTGTGTAAATGCGGACGCCAGCGGCGTGCCTGGAAGCAATAGCACTGGCACACAAGGTCCGACACTGCAGCCTGTTTCATACAAATGCAATGGACCCTATTGTTCCCCGTCGTCGGACAGTTCTTCAAACAGAGAAAAGGCGTTGACTTGCGTTGTCTGTTCAATTTAAGCAAACGTCTGCAATGAAATTTATAAAAAAAGAAATTGCATTGCGACTTCGTTTTAGCCCAGTGAAACAACTTACATGTAACACCGACAAATGCGCATACTCCGAATATCGTCCTCTCAGCAACACTGGCTCAACTGAATGGGACGCGTCAGTCGTGAAACATTGTCCCCTCTTCAAATGCATCATATGCGAAACCAAGGATCTAAGATGTTTTATTGTTGACAAGGCATAGGCCAAGTACGTATCATACCAAGAAATAAACAACCGCTTATAAAACAGGCAAAATCGTGTCGGTCCTCAGAACACATTGAAATCGGGCTCAAGCTGTTATTGCCGCTAATTCATTGCTTCGTTGTTATGTTTTCGTTCTGAGCACAACCACTGTATGGCACTTTGATTAGAGTAAATTTGTAGAGTATATGTCATTACAAAGGCAATTGGGCTAAAACCCGGAACAGCGGGACATCCCGCAACACTTCTTTTAAGTGTATGGTTAGAATCCGGGAATCTTTGTTTACATTTTTAGCCTAATTATCATAAGGCTATCGGTTTCTAATTAGTCAGCATAGAAAAAATCACTGAATATTGAAAGTGCATCGCATAATGAGCTATCTCTTAAAATTTGAACGAGATATTCCACATAATCTATGAGCAATGATACTTCGAAAATTCGAAATTTTTCAAAGAACGTTTTCTTTTGTTTGACTCCAAATTGGCCCTTTTGGCCTCGCTTTCAAACCTAAAATTCAAAAGAACATTTAACCTTGAACGAGGCCTAAAGGGCCAATTTTCGATCAAACAAAAGAATTCTAAAATGGTAGCCATTTTGGAAAAAGGTGTATTAGCGCTTTTGCCACCCAAGAATTGATCAGTTTTTGATTGCCAATAACTGGCTTGTTATTACCGTTAAAAGGCTTAAAATTTGAGTTTTAACAAGAACTTTTACCTTTTGACTCAATGTCTAAATAGCACACTACCTTCTGTGAGCAAGCAGAATGTACATAATGACGTCAGCAAAGGTTTTCCTATTACGGGATAACGCGAGTTCCTTAGCGGAGTTGCGGGATATTTCCTTGTTCTCAGTTTTAACCTACGCTCGTTTCAAATTCGTATGATCATTTGCTTCAGTTGTTATTCTTGGTCACTTGATATTGAATATTGCGATCGAAGACAAAAAGGGCAGAATTTGCCAGACTTTTATGGTGAGAACATAAATCTCCAAATATTCACAGTCAAGAAATCCAATGCAAGAGATAATGGCACACAAAATTAATTCGGACTGTCAATAAATCGGAAGTTCCTAAGACTCTCCGAGATATACTATCTTCACTGGTGATTTTAAATTTACTTCACCCTTTCTCGTTTGTAGATGTCCTTGAAATATATCCTATTAGAACTTTTGAAAGAATGCCATTCAGTCTCGATAAAAGTGGAATTTTCTCTTGGTAATTTATATTTTAAATGTATTCCATTCCTTGACGATTGATTGTGAAGATAAAGAGAGCAGTTAAACTTGGACATTTGGTCTGTCTTACTGATTTGTCTGCGTTAGAAGGAAAAATAATTGTGGTTCCGCAAAATGTTGGTCTGTCAGTTATGTCCTCAAATAATAGTGCATGGAATTAGATGAAGACCCAATTTTGATACACGAACTGTCCAGTTATGTCCAAGCGTTCGCTACCTATTTCCAAGGTAAGGGCAAAGGTTTGCGTTATTTTTAGGTTAGGGAATAAATTGCAGCAGTTCGTCCTTTTACTTGATAAGCAGCATTTAGGGACGCTTTGTGACGTCAATTGTCTGTATTCTGAGACACGAAAGATGTTGAATGGAAGAGCAAGGAGACAACACTTCGTGTCGCTTATTGAAATCTGTGTGCATCTATTACGTGCATTTTTCTGGACATAATGCAAAAGTTGTTAGTATAGACCGTATTTATAAATGGCGACCAAGAAATTATTCTTTAGTGTTTGTGCTAATCACCCTCACTAGCCTCACTTTGGAGTAAAGATTCTTTTGAATTTTGTTCGTGCTAACGAGGCTAGTGTGGATGATTATCATGAAAACAGAAGGATAATTGCTTAGTCACCATTTATGAATACGGTCTATAACCCCTAGTTACAGTCAAAACGTATTTTTCTCTACTAGTTTCGAAGTGTGTTTACTCAAAGTTCCATTGGGGGAAATTTTAAGATTTAATACTTTCGGTGCCTTATTTTTTCATTTAAGGGGTAATCATTACACCCGTTTAACTAAACCAACTAATCGTTAGTTGTTGTCCTTCAGTAGCATATTGATAGTAATGATTCCAAGTTCGAATGAGGCCTAACACTTCTGTGAAGTTTCTTTATACCCAATTATTCCATCAGAGATCAACCCTAGTATTGGAATTGGGCCCACACAAGGACAGAGAAAAACTCTGACCAGGGTGGGATTGGCCTTGTAGCTTGTAGCTTGGCCCTTGTAGCTCGTAGCTCGGCCTTGTAGCTCAGTCGGTAGAGCAACGGTGATCAAATCCGATGGTCGTGGGTTCACCCTGGTCAGAGTTTTCTCTGTCCTTGTGTGGGCCCAATTCCAATACTAGGGTTGACCTCTGATGGAATAATTGAGTATAAAGAAACTTCGCAGTAGTGTTAGGCCTCACTGGAACTTGGAATCATTACTAAACCAACTAAGTTTAGGAGATAGCCACCTTCAATTCTGGCATCAGCCTGGACTTAAATGGGACAATGAAAACAAGATTTAGTCTAATCCCTAAACTCACTCATTTAAAAAGTCGGCTATTGAAGTACCGAATGCAGGTTCGTTATATATTTCACGAACCAATCACAAAGGAGAAAGAGCACATTTGTTTTCGCTGTCTTACGTGGACTAGACGTGACTTTTTCGCTTCAACTGGGTTGTAGTTTTCGACCAAATTTGCACGCAATACAAATGTGGTAGTGTAAGGACAGGTTCAAATAAGAAACGCCTTCGGGTCACTTGGCATTGCAAAACTACATGGAGAAAGGAAACTTGTCAACGCAGTTCGCATCTCTGGAATGAAACAGTTCTCGAACCAACGGATCACACATTTCACTTCGGTGAAATTTGATAATTTTGGCTGTAAGACGAATCAAATGCAAAAGAATAATGCACAGTACTTTAATAAATCGAGTTTTCTAGAATACTGCAAGTGTTCCAAATATTACTGTGAAATGATAAATACCTGATCAATTTTGGGAGAGAATGACCACCCCGGATTATTTTTTCAGAAAATGTAACAAGTGAATGAGTGATAAGTGATGGTAAAATGACCCAGCTAAATTTAATACATCATTGAGTGTAAACCTCGCGCAAAATTTCACAAGTTTAGCCGAAGGAAATACCTTAAATGAGTCAGTGAATTGAATTTGTCAATAAATGCACATGCGCTGATTGTTAAATGCACATGCGCTGATTTTTAAATTATTTAAAAGTACGTAAATAATTTTCATCTTTATTCTTTAAAGAGTACTTGAAATAATTTTATCTTTGGTAGTTCCTATGCTACATTAACCATTTACGAAAGAAAAACGCTGAGTAAAAAAAACCTATATATTTTTCTAATAATTACATCTCAAACTGAAACAATGCCAGGGCCAACAAAGTCGGTGCGAAATTCGAAAGTTATTCTTTAATTTAAATGAATGGAAGAGGCCTTAACGTCCGGGAAAGGCAAAAGTAATCCAGATCGACTTTTAATGAATCAGGGAATAATAGCCTTCGATGAGCCCTTTTGTGTTAAAAAAGGAAAGTAAAAAAGAAAATCGTTAAGAATACAAACCTCAGTATTTGGCATTTATAATTATCGCCACAAGTCGTATTCACTTATCAATTTACTCCGTAAGGAATTGAGTTTATTACTCGCTTTTCCACAACAGTCGGACCCCAAGGACATACGGTACATTGTGCTAATCCGTGTTTGAATATTGGCGGGTCTGTTTTGAATTATTGTCTATTTCAGACGAGATAAGACCTACAGGATCTCGCTCAAACGACACCCATCATATTCCAGCTTTCCTTTTGCCCTCCTGATTGCTTGCCTTATGGAATCGAACTGGTACGACTTGTATACTGCGCGAGTGACATTTTTCAGGTCGCACGGGTCTTCAATGCGAATATACGGTCTTGTCCACTTTCTGTCATAGGGTACACTTCTAGGGCCGGCTAATCGTACCGATAACACCTGATGCCAGTTAAAATCACAATAAAACTTGAAGAAACCAACCAGAAGATTTCCCAGCGTCTCGTTGTTGTTGGACCTGTAAGTTGTTACAAATAACGGAAGGGAACCGCTGGTCAGCTTGTCAGCTGTAACAACTGCACTTGACGACGTATTAAAGTGACTTGGATTGATGGCTTGTAGAGATGGAAGGACGGGAGGTGTACAGCCTATCTGTAAGTAATATATCACCAATAGTACCACAGCAAACCCTGGAAGAAGAGAAATGTTTTGATGAGTTTTCTTTATCTCTTAGATTACTTACGTTCTCGCTCTGACATTGTACAATACAAAAAAACTGAAACAACAAAACAAAATTGGCAACTTGAAGGGCTAACTGATCAAGGCAAAGGGGTGCATGATCCCTTTGGATCTATCCAGCAAATTGGCAATGTGGAGTTCTAGTTACTCCATATTTCGTCAACCAGGTTTGAATTCTTTAGGAAATCAATCTTTACTGAAAAACAAACACAGCCAAGCAACAAAAAGCGCTGTGTCTGCTTCTTCAGAAAATCATAAGCCTTTATTTCTAGAGATTTGATCACCGAGATATCAAAGTGAATTCGATATGATTCTAGCGATCAATTACATGCATAATAACTTCGCAACAAACCAGACAGCATGTGGTCCCGAGCGCCAGTGATTCCTGCCATTTTGGCCCAGTGCTTTACATTTACCACCAAAGGAATGACCCTGGGGTCCATGTTAGCGTAGCACTTCTGCAAGTAGGTGTTGAATATGGAGTTGTGGATATCAACACTAATGTCCCCTTCTAATCGTTCAATCCTATCCGTTAGCTTTAATATAGGGACAACGGCTCCATCGATAAGCTAGGAAGAATGAAAAGTAAATTACAGGAATTCTTAGTTTACTTTACGCATGGGACGAAAGCCCACAGTTTTACAACTTCTACATAGATAAATGATGAATAATAACACCGGCCTATGCTTTTCGTGCATTGGATCAGTGAACTATTAAATACAACAAAAATTTACCGTTGCGTGTTGGAGTTTTTTTTCTTGGAAACTGATTCGATTTGTGGTCATTACACTCTCGGATAGTATATTGGAGAACGAAGTGAGATGTGCCAATTAGAGCAAATTCCAAGCCATTGTTTTGATTAGAGCCGTTCTCATTTAAGTTGGGAGACCAACCATATAAATTAAGAAGAAAAATTTTAAGAAGATCAGAAGAGTCTACTCGTTTGAGAAACGTACCATAACTCGATCGATTACGCGAGACGCAAAGATTATTGACATCTTCGTCTGATGTCCTAGTCGATTTCTATGAAGGCTGTGAAGGGCACCAGTGCTTATGTTTATAGTATTTATTTTTTTCGGCACAATGGGCGGATTATGTTATCGGAAGACTTGATACTGCTTTGTAATCTTCTCCGTCCCAACGGGCTGTTTACTACATCACAGTAGTACCCGGAAATGAAATGAAATACTGGTACGAGTTGCAAATTGCACATGAGTCAGTATAATAATGAATGTTAAAAAACTTCCAGAATAAGACCGAGATATCTTTAGAAAAGGGGAAGCCACTGAATAGTGCAATAACAGCTTCAGATGCAATGTTATTCCATGTATACTTGACAATGTCAGCGCTCGCTAGCAGCCTATGAAGCATGATGCATTAGCAGGTTTATCTGGGCCTCGCTATTTTGTTTATGACGCCGTTAGCTGGAAATGCAAAGAGTATTCAGAAAAGTGGCATTTTCTCTTGACTATGTGTAAAGCCGTCTGGTCAAAAAAAGGGAAAATGAACTTTATTTGTCGTTCTAGCGCTGGAGCACTACTTAGGTACACTGTAAAGTGAAATTAACAATTAACGCAAATCAAGGCAAATAGTAAACAATGACGAGAAATCCATACACCCTTATTCATAATAGAATTCAAGCTCGTTTTGCCTTCCACCCTTTATGTCTTCGGGCACCACATTCTATTTATGACTTGTTATTGCGTATTTTTTACAAACGCGACCAGTAGAGAATCGCGCGTATGTATTAGTAGAAGCAAATGGCGAACCTCAGACTTAAATCGCATTTTGCCAAAAATTAAAAGAAACTAGTTTAATTTTAGCACACTTCTTGACTGTTAGATACAGATATCCAAGAACTTCTCAAGAGGAGAGAGAGAACTTTCATGGTTTTATGACAAGAAACACTCAGCCATTTGCTGCTTCACGCAAACGGGGCGATGCTAAAGGCGCTGTTACACTGTGAAATGTTTCGTACAACTTGTCCCGCCACAATGCCAGACCTGAATTTGCACGAAACATTTCACAGTGTATTAAACAGCGTCTTAAATCTCTTCAGTGTTAATAACGAATTAGGCACCTCGCTTGAGCTCTAGAGGCAGACGATGCTCTACTTAGGGTGCGTTCGATTGTAGGAATACATGGAATAGAAGTTAGAAATCCTTCGATTTTGCGGAGATTCACATTAAAATTGTCAAACACCTGCTATTAAAATGATATTTTATTATCCGTGCTGCTTCCAAACGCCAGACATACCGTTTTAAATCATCACTCCACGTATTCTTATTCGGGAATAGGGTCAATCGAACACACTCTTAGGACGCTTTCCATTTGACAGAACTGACCGGCCCGGACCGGCCAGACCGGGCAAAAGGAAGGACTAACTCTACAACGCTTTCAAATTAACTCACTTCGAGGATGATATATATCCCTCCAGAAGAATACGAGGGACTATCATCCAAGTGTTCCTTCAAATTGTTGCATTTTCCTTGCAAACGGATGGGTCTGGCCGGCCAGTTCTGACAAAAGGAAAGCGCCCTTAGTTTCTAAAAAAATTAAGAGAATGATTATACTGTCGGAAAAGATACTGTTGTCGCGAAAACTGTGCAGTTACAAACCTCTGTGTTAATGGACCGTATACTCCTTAAACCGTCTCGAATTTTACGAAGGACCTCTACGTCACACGTGCTAGCGTATAAACTAGTTCGGTTGGGACGAATTAGGGTCAAGTCGACATCACATCCTTCAGTAGCAAAGCCAGTTACTGAAGAACCAGCAAGAATCAGTCTTGAAGAAGGGTAGCTTTCCTTTATACTGCGTTCTATACTTTCACACCATAACTTTTTCTTCCTTGCAGTATGCTCGCTTTCTTTAACTGTCTCAAACTTTTCTTTGATTTCAAAAGTTAAAGAAGAACGAGAGACGAGTCCAAACATTTTAGTTGTTTTTCCTGGGAACAAACAACACTCTTTCCGGGAAAACGAACATTTTGACTCAAGGGGACGGGTTAACTGACAAATGATGAGAATTCAGAGAGGGGAAGGTAATTAGGCCGTTATGACATTCCACTTTGTACTCTTCCTTTTCTAAACGACAACAGCACATAAGCTGGCTTTCAGCTCACGAAAAAACGGTATCTTTTTATGAACGGAAAGGAAATAATAAATTAATCTATAAAGACATTTAAGGGCCCGATTGTAGTAAGCACCTCTATTCATCGCCATGCTTTGAGCAGAGACTGAAAACCACTACATCAATGCGAGGCTGTTTGTTCAACATGGCCGCCTTTCAGTAAAAGGTGCTTTTGTGTTAATCATGGATTTTGAGTTCAAATTAAAAACAAATGAACAAAGAGAAAGAGTAGAAGACAAATTTGATTTCGAAGGCTGTAAAGTAGGCCGTGGAACTTATGGACATGTGTACAAGGCCAAACAAAGGGATTGGTTTGTATTTTCATAAATTATATAAAGCTTAATTAAAGAAGCTTTCAGCTTACATGTATGATGTCTTTTATGACTGTATCTTGAATAACGCTTCGAAGGCTTGTTATTTTTTTTTATTTTCTCCTTTTAGTCCCAATGGGAAGTACTTTGCTCTTAAGCAAATTGAAGGAACAGGAATTTCGATGTCAGCCTGTCGTGAGATAGCAGTAAGCATTAAATTTTGTCCAAATGTTAAAATCAGGAATAAAATTATACGCAATACGACTTTTAATTTTGTTGGAGTAACTGCAGAATACCCCGCCACTCGAAGTAGCTAGTTGTACCCCTTAAAATCTAGATACTTGGCTACGCAGTTTGCGCATGCTCTTTTTTTTTTTATGTTTTTAGAACGAGAAATAGACACACTACGGGGCTACGAGCTACTGGGCTACGTGGCTACGGGGCTACGGGGCTATGGGGCTACGCGGCTACGTGGCT
>NC_090888.1:45362857-45395357 GCF_036669925.1 Montipora capricornis | reverse complement strand
GGCTTTTGTGAAAGGAACTATTAGGCAAGTCAAAGTTTTCAGGGGTGATATTGTGGTAGACTGTTTTTGGTGCATCATTTCAAGACCAGATGGAATTGACTTGGTGCATTTTTATTCATAAGTCGTAGTGTGAGTTATTACCTTGCATGTTAATTATGCATCTGATAAAGTTTATCATCATGACTCAATAGTGTCTATTACATGTTTGTGTTGTATGATTTTACAGCTGATATGGGTTTTGCCAGACTGTTTAATGCTCCATTAAAACCTTTGGCTGACTTGGATCCAGTGGTGGTGACATTCTGGTATCGAGCACCTGAGTTGCTTCTAGGAGCAAAACATTACACTAAAGCAATAGGTAATTACGTAGTATACTTGCATTCCATACTTAAGATTTTTAACCTGTTGACTCGTCAGGCACCTTACATGTAGGACGACTCCAGTTGATGAGTAAAATCTTCTGGCATTAGTCTCACTCTCAAAACTCAGTGGGTTAAAATTACTTCATGCAATTTTATGGACCTTTGCAGGTTTTTCCCAGTTCTTGTTTTTTTTTTATCATTATTATTATTTTTTATTTGCAGTACCTACAATCCTAGTCAAGCTGTTGGGACAATTCCTGCTTTTTCCCCTTCCCCCATTACAAATTATGTTGATTTGTCTTGGTCTCCACAATCAAGATTAGTTGAACAATTGTTCGAATGTTTCAAAATGGTTTGGGGGGGGGGGATGGGCTGGCACGACAAAAGGCAGTGAAAAAACAACACACATTGCTCATATAACGATGGAAGCATGTACAGTAAATTTCTCTACTTTTTGTCCCACCCAAAGTCTTTTGACCCGGATCGTAGACTTCGGGAAGTGCTTTTTTTGCTTACTAGCATCCCACTTTGTTTTATCTGAAAATTTTCATGGAAATTTCTTCCCAAATCATTTCGAAGGGTACTCTTGGGTAAAGCCAACCAAGATGTGACATTTTAGGCATGGATCAACTACTCCCTAGCCAAACCATAAAATGTATCTGTAGTCTATCGTTTTGTGAAATATGTTCTCTCTCACTTTCCATGGGTTATCGATGGTGACAATGATGAGGACTCTTACATGCATTTTCAGTACAGTGTATACATGTAGTTTAATTGAAAGACTGTGTACACTACTCTGCAACCCACTCTAGTGTTTAATTTCTTCTGGAAGTACCTCTTTATACAGCATGTCGAAATGAGGCTTGAACCATTACCCCTCTCTAGCCCAATGAACTCCAGTCGCTTCCTTAGGGCATAACTCAACGGAGAAGTGGTTTGAGTGCACAGAACCTCGACAAAGATATCCAAGACATCTTCTAAGAAAATTTAATACATCTCTTCATTCACTTATTAAATATAACTTTAGTTGGACAATAATATTTCATTCCAACATTGTCGGGAAAATTGTCACCTAGACCTAGTTTAGTGGCTGGGGTCCAACAATTTTCTTCTGTACTGTAGCTGAGAGGTCATACATGAATGCTTGACTTCTGTTAGAACAACCTAGGCCCCGTCCGTACGTATCCGTGTTCGTTTGAAAACGCAACTTTTCTTCTCCGTTTTTAACAACATTTGCGTCCACACGTAGCGTTTTTGCATCGTTTTCGCCCGTCCACACGTATACTATGAATTGATTTGAAAACAATAACTTTTAAACGATTAACCCGACTGTGCGTGCTTGACACCTCAGTATTCGCTATTATGAGCCCGCGAAATGATAAAGTGGCACCATCTTTGATTTTCTTTTGGTGTAGGTAAACTTATAGTGTGCTGACATTCTTCAAAGACGCAGAAACAGTTTAAAAGGTCAAAATCAGGGCGAAAACAAAGACAAACTAAAGAGAAAACCACCAAGTCGTTTCAGCCTTTGTTTGAAAATGTGCAATTAGGTTGAAATAAGCCCAAGTATTAAACACAAGTAAGTGAAGCACCTGTCCACCATCTTGAATAAGTTTTGTAATATTTCGCAGGCCTACTCTGTTATGGAACCTTAAGTCGCCTTTGCGCTGAGTGGATTGGAACTGATAGTGTGACATCAGCGTTTTCGAAAAGTCAGCGTTTTCGAAAAGTTCACCCTGGAGAGCGTTTTTGAAAAGTTCCCTTTTCAGTGATCGTTTTCATCGGATACGTGTGGACGGAACTGTATCCGTAAAGAAAAAGTTGCATTTTCAAATGAAAACTGATACTTTTGGAAGGGGCCTTAGATATTTTTTGACATACTTTTACATGTACTGATATCAAAACCTACTACTGATATCAAAACCCCATTTAGGTGGCGCAGAGACTGTCATCAATGATTTTACATCTTCTTCTTTTCCTCAGATATCTGGGCCATAGGATGTATTTTTGCTGAGTTGTTAACATGTGAACCAATATTTCATTGTCGCCAAGAGGACAACAAAACTAGCAATCCTTATCACCATGAGCAGCTTGATAGAATTTTTAATGTTATGGGATTTCCGCAAGGTGGGTCTTAAGATTATTACAATACACCAATCATGAATAGTTCACTGGATAGGAAGTTTTTTTCGTTTGATTAAAATAAACACGCTAGCCCCAACAACAGTAGGCTAATTGACCATTTCCGAGTTGCTGTTTGTCTCGGTTTTGAAGTGAGTCTTGGTGCTCAACTATTGTAAGGGAAATGAGTTTCATTTGTATAAGAATACGCAACTCATTTCCATTTCAATGGTTGTGCACCAGGACTCGCTTTGAAACTGAGGCATGCAGCAACTCGGACATGGGCTAATCCCATGGGCGTTTTTTTTTAAACTAAGAGTACTGATTCTAAGAGGAATATGATAAAACTATCAAATAAAAACTATAAAACTATCAAACATAAACTAACACATGAAAACTCTGATCACTACAGCGTCACTTGGCATGACCCAATTCCTTTCAAAAAATGCATGTTTCCTTAAATGAATTTAACGACTCCGCTAGATTTGCTTTGTTTGGGAGTTGGCTCTAAAGCATCGCGCCGCTATACTTAAAACTTCTTTTTAGAAATTAACTCTCTCTAGCGGAAAACACACCGTCATTTATCCCTCACACCCCAGCACTGAACCCGTCCCTGGTGGTGAATAAAATAGTGTGGCATCAGACAGATTAAAATGTATAAGGGACACTCGAAGGAGTGAAATTGTTAAACGACTTTGTGGTCATTTTGAAAACTGCTTTTGATGGGCTTCGCCAATATGTCAATTTGCAAGGCAAATCAAATTGTGTTACATGTACTAGGCAGAAAACTGAGTAGCGAAGAAGCGAGTAGCTCCTGGAGAGGTCTGTCTGAAAGTTGCCGAGAGTCATACTCGTAGTAAGTGTGGGGAAAACTGGCTCCTTGCCGTACGTTACAACTCTGCCTTAAATGATCGGTAATGATCGGTAAATCCGTTACGAGCAGAACTTAGGCCGTCTGGCCGAGATGTAACCAACGCATTGTAAGTATCTAGACAACACACCTCCGCCAACGCGTATGTCGAGAGTCGGCCAACCGGTGTCTCGGATCGGCTTCGTCACCTTTACCAAATAATCTTTATCATTAAAAGTGCCATTGGTCTCTTCTGCCAAAAGAGCATTAAATGTGTGGAAGAGCAGCCCGTGATCTATTCCCTTTGTTATCCTTCTCTTTCTCCCAGTTTTTCATGTGTGGAATACATAAACCCTTTTTGTTTTGATTCAGAGAAAGATTGGGAAGATATCAGAAAAATGCCAGAGCATGGAACTTTACAAAAGGACTTCAGAAAAGCAAAGTAAGGGCACTTTTCACACCAGAATTGTTATCAGTTCGAAATTAAAAGTAATTTCCCAGAGTATGAGTGATCTCCAGGGTGACACAGAAACGGTAGTGCGCGTGTGGGAAAGTTGAAACGCGTCGCAGTAACTTAGTAAGGTAATTGACTAAATAATTACTAATTAGTATAAGTCGAGAGGTTGTCTTCTTCCAGCTGCAGGGCTTGAAATTGCGACTTACTGGTCGCCAGTGCGACCAAAATTGAGTGCTGGCGACTAGATTTTCAGAACTAGTCACCAGGTGGAAAGTCACATTTCTTCTGATAACCCAGGATAAACAGTAGAAAACTTTTGTATTTGAATCTTTATATTTATGATGAATTCGTTCAGATCTGGTAGCTAGAACACGACTCACCTTTCCCCATTAAAATAATGTATAAATAGTACAAGAAAATCAGTTTCTCACATTGTTAATTATCAGCACAAATGTACTTCGACACTTCGATCACCGCGTTTACTAGGGGCCATCTTGTTTCAGCGGCTTTGCGGGATCGTGGGCTTCGTTTTTGTGCTTTTAAATAATTGTGACTTTCCTTGCATGCAAAGTTGGCGACCAAAATTTATGATCTGGCGACCAAATTTTCCCCATTAGTCGCCAGCTGGCACCTCGGCTGAGCAAAAAAGTTAATTTCAAGCCCTGAGCTAGGTTTCTCAGTGCGATTGTGTTTTTCCAAACTCGGCCGGACACACGAGCTGCGAGCTTCGTATGCTACCTCGTATAAATCTAGCACAGATTGTTTACTTTTGCTTCATTGTGCGCACCGCGCACCGCGCACCGGTGGCTCACCGAGTTGATTGAGCGAGGCGTTCACGGCTTCGAACCTCGGCCGGGTCAAAACTTGGCATCTTCCTGAAAGGAACTGAGGAGAAAGTACTGCCTTGTAATTACATCTGCAGATGGTTTTACTTTCAAGTCCTCTCGGAAAAGGATTATAAATCGTAGGCCCCGACTCACATAATTGTGTGGGACGTTATTCAGCATGAGTGGTCGACTTGGAGATAATCTTCTAAATGGACTACTGTTCGATGAGTTGTCAAATTGTAAAAAAGTCTACGTGCCTAAACTGGTAGACCAAAACTGTAAAAAGGGGCAATAAGCATAGAAAAAAAAAACAACTAAAGATTAAAAGTGGTTCCGTAAATAGGCTAGCCAACAGAGACTAAAATCTTGTTTTCCCTTGTTTTTTTTTTTAGTTATGTGAATGCTAGTTTATGGAAATACATGGAGAAACACAAAGTGAAACAGGATAGCAAAGCATTTCAATTGGTAAAAAAAAATTGATGCTGGAATTTGAATCTGAATCTTTTTACCGTACTGAAAAACTAATTTTGTTAATTAATATTTTGTAGCTTTCGAAATTGTTAGTAATGGACCCAAACAAGCGAATTACATCCGACCAGTCGTTGCAAGACCCATACTTTAAAGAAGAACCTTTACCAACACCAGAGTAAGTAATCAAAGCAAGCCGTCCGTGAACTGGTGTAATTTTTCATCGTAACTATGCCAAGCCAATCCACGCGCTCAAATTCAGTTCACGCGAGCGTGCTTTATAGTCTTGGCTTGCGTATTATAGGCCCATTTTCACCCTTGATGCAACGCAGTCGTTTGCTATTGTTTTGAAAATGGCACTATTGTTGAATAGCGTATTCCGATTGGCTAACTATTTTTGTCGCGTCAATAGGCCATTTTCGAAAATACCATAATAGTCTTTTTTTTGTCCCTCCAAATTTTGCATAAGCTTTGTTTTTGTTTTCTCATGGGACCATTGTTAGTCCCAACAGAAACTAGAAACAACGCGTATACAAAATTTGCAGGGACGACCAACGAGTATTATGGTATTTTCGAAAATGGCTTATTTCTGTAATTTCGTGATACACGAAATTCATGCGACGCGCAGTGCGTTCATGGTGTTGCAAGTGGACGACACTTACAATAAGTTTTACTGTTAAGTTTGTCGTTTGCAAAAATGAAGTAAGATAAAGTCTGCTTACGAGCCAAGTGGCCCATCAGGCCGGAGCTTATCCCGGTTTCCCTAGCATGAAGCGACTAGGAGTATTTCTACTCCCCCCTGGATGGGATGCCAATCCATCGCAGGGTTACCCCCAGCATTTCGCCGGTACACCTGGGGAGAGAGAGGCACCGTGGGAGTAAAGTGTCTTGCCCAAGAACACAACACAATCTTCCCGGCCAGGACCCGAACCCGGACCCTTCGCTCCGGAGTCGAGCACACTAACCATGAGGCCACCGCGCCTCCCTTGCAAAAATAAGGACAGAAACTTAATATAGGACTAGATTAGCTGCGTATGTCACTTAGAATTTTGAAAAAAAACTTAGAAAAAGTTGGGTGAACGATATCGAAGTCGGTTCAATGGCACTTAACCAATTTATTACTGAGATATCCACTCCAAGCATCGTAATTTTAAATTATTTAAATGATGCTAACTTTAACAATTCATTGAAAGCTAACCGAATAAAAAGGCCTGGTTACTAAGAATGACTTCGACCGTCAAAAATGGCAACAACCGTTTACAAAACGGAAATTAGCCTCGGCACTACGCGCTGGCTATTTACCATCTCATATCCAACACGCGCTCATCCACTCGTTGTTAGATAGTTTCCTTGAACTGTTTCTTCGTTTGTCCACCCACCACCAGTTTGAAAAATGTTGCTACAATATAAGACGAATAAACTTTTCATATCATTTCAGTGCTTTCGCAGGAATGACGATACCTTATCCGAAAAGAGAGTTTCTAAATGACGATGATAGTGATTCCAAATCAAGTGCTGCCAAGGTAAAATTGTCCCTTATAGATAAGCCGTTGTTTTACTCACAGTATGGTCAAAGATGATACAGGCAAAGTGTTGGCTTGACCTCAGCACATTGCTGGTCCAATCTTGGACCAGCCCTTGCCTGGTTACGTAAACGTTACTGCATGTACGGGGTTTTTAAGTAGCTTCTGTTCGGCCATGTGGAGAAAAAGTGCAAATACCTTTCAAAGCAGGAAGGTTGTATCGTGTTTGGAAGGGAAAATGTGGACAGAACTTCTAGACGGAGTTCATTGTCAGTTATTAACGCGAAGAGGGCAGCTTTCACGGCTATTGTCCCTTGTCTCCGGCCGGCACGTAGATTTTATCAGTTTAAACAACAGCGCTAGCGACGAGATCGTGTCACAAGGCACTGATATTACACGGCGTGCCCGGCTAATGAGTTCAAGGGCATGTATATTCTCACGCTGGCGCATTCTTCACGCTCTAACGATTGCTAACTTAGCCTTAAAAGCTCCTCCGAGCGAGGTGCGGGCCAATACTGGACGAGGTGCACAGTGGTTTCAATTCACAGTTATCTCGCTGAGAGCGGCCAACATTTTAACACTTCCAGACTAATCCAGGCAAGCAAGAGAACTCGGACAATAACGGGCAGCCGAGTGCTAAGAGAGTGCGAGTGTCCGCGCACGCTACTGAACAGTTCCAGGTAATGTATATCACGTGTCTCATTCAGAGTCAATTTGCTTCACTCACTCTCTAGGGACACCTCAAGATTAAGCCCCTGGTAAAAATGACCGCCCTCTGAATTTTTGTGTTGCCCAACATCTAACAACTAATGTGTCACGTTTTTGGGGCGTCCGAATTCTCGGTTTTCACATGACGTCACGGCCGCCATGTTGTAGCCCCTAAACAAAGAAGCGGCGGCCATGTTGGAGCCGCGACCAAATCCTCCGGGGATTTAACTCTATTATTATGCAAACGTTTTCTTTTGTTTTCGTTGAAAAACATGGCTGTTGATCACGTGAGTGAAAACCAGCAATTGGTCGAATTGCAAAGTTTAGGCCTTCAAAGAGGAATGAAAAAAGAGCTTTTTGTTTATCGTAAACGGCCAACGGCATGTTTAAATTTGCTTTTTGCCTGAACTCTATGTCATCCCTTCTCTTTTTGGAGCTCCATTTCGCCCTTGCCCTTGCCCTTGCCTTTTTTCGGAGCTTTTTTCAAAAAGTCCGGTATTGATTTTCCTGTATTTAAAGTGTGTTCAAATATTAGTATCTGACTAAAGCTTGGTGGGTCTTGGCAGATATGTGCAGGAATACACGTCATAAGATGCGTGCTCAGTTTGATGTCCCCCTTTTTCTTTTGAGCCCCAACTTCTATATCACTCGCGTCTAGGAATATTTAAAGTCACGAAGTTTTCACCAAACTCTGGCCATCAAGGAAAGCCGGATCATGATTAAGAGCTCAATTTACCCCAACCGAAATATACTGTAAAGCGGTCTCCACACGGCAAACTTAAGTTTGTCAACTGGCGTTGGCAAACTTAAGTTGGTGTGTGCGAAAGACACAACACAACAGTTCTCAAACATGTTGGCAAACTATTGGCGAGGATAGAGACAAGTTCTATTTGTCGCCAACAGTTTGCCAACGTGTTTGCCGACTGTTTTTGTGCCGTTCACCCACGCCAACTTGAGTTTGCCGTGTGTGTGCTTAACGCTAACCCTGCTTACCTCATTGTTGGAAACTGGTAGGAAAATGCATAGACTGAACGGGACACTTTGCGATAGGTATTAAAATAATTGGGCGTGCATTTCTGGACATAAGTGACTCTTTTTTTTTTTTCTTTTTTCCTCCCTATCGAACCAATTGGATTTTCGTACTTCGTGAACACTCTCTCGAGCCCTTCGACCATTCCTTACAAATTCAAAGAATAACTTTCTTTTCCGGGGATTTCGTTACTACCAGGGAGTCGATAAATAGCCAGGAAGACCATTGAGTGTTTCTAAGTTTTCAGCTTCTTATTTTCAAGGGTGATACTGACGTGTAAGATGGGTATGTCCAGAAATACTGGACATTTAGGTACATGCTGATATTGATACTCAGAAAATGGTATGCGACTACAGACTGCTGTATACAAGAGGAGTGGTCAGGTTAAAGCCCTTGACTGATTTGTAATCGGATATCCCGCCGTAACCACTTATTTAATCTGTCTTAGGTTGCCGCCTTTTCTAATCCACCACGCTTTTCAAATTGCCAAGTGGTCACCGACACTCAGTTCCGAGTGATTTTCTAGCGCAACGTGGCCTCACAAGAATGTAACCTTATAAAATAAGCTCGAATTGTAAGGTTCACTGAAACCTTTTCATCCAACATCGTGGTTTCTAAAGAGAGCTTTAAAGGGAAGCTCCACTAAAATACAAAGATAGCTTATACCACCAAACATATTGTTTACAATTGAAGTTTTTCCAATGAAAGTGTTTGTATTCCAAATAAAGGAATTTCAGAATCGTTTGTTGTTGTATTCAAATTTCCCGGGCGCCTCTATCTTGAATTATGACGTGTTACGGTTGCCTTGTTATTAGACAAAAGCTCTTTGTGTCAGAACAATAGGGCAACCGTAACACGTCACAATTATTCAAGATGGCGGCGCCCGCGAAATTGAAAGTGAAAATAAGCGATTCTTAAATTCATTTTTTCTGATAGACACTTTTTTTAAACAGTTGTCCAGCAAATTTTATTTTATTGGGTTTATAGGTATTCCGTAGTTGGAGTGGAGGTTTCCTTTAAATGGCTGAAAGGAAAAGTAATGTTTTGGGGAACAGGGTTGACGCAGTGGTGAGAACCCTCGTCTATCACCGGTGTGGCCTGTGTTCGATTGCTAGACTCGGCGTCTAAAGTGGTTAAGTTTTTTGGTTCTGTACTCTGCTCCGCGAGGTTTTTTTAGGGGAAGGGAGCCGGGGTGGTTTAGCGGTTATCAACCGCGCCTCCCACCTTTGTGACCCTGGTTCAATCCTGGCCTCGGGTCGTATGTGGGCTGAGTTTCAGTCGATCTCAATCTGACTCCGAGGGTTTTTCTCCGTGTACTCCGGTTTTCCTCCCTCATCAAAATCGACTCTCAGTCAATTACATCCGGCTGCGGGCGAATACACTCGATAGGGATAACCTTGGTATCCTTCCCTTTCATTGAATTAAATGAGTAAAGTTGCTATTATTATTCAGCGGGTACTCCGGTTTTCCCCTCTCCTCAACAACCAACGTTCGATTAATTTGAGTTGATTGCAATGTATACTGTTCCCAATTAGTGCTCCACCCCTTGTGGCTTGACACTTAACTGGATAAAGTTCATTTTATTATTATTGAGGAAACACAAATGTTGCAAGTTTGAGATTCAATGGTAAAGCATGTGTTTCCAACACGATATAGGGCAAATTTGAAGTGTTGGATTGAATAGCCGAGGGCCAACTCCCGCTTTTTTGGCAACATTGTTATTTTTTATTTATTTCTTCAGTGTTACCTTTTAATTTAATAATGGTTCAGCTAATCCACAATGTACAACAACCACTGAAACCTAATATCTGCCTTTATAAGTCCGGACTTGTGTAAGGAAGGAAAGAACACCAAGACTCAAGGAGATAAATAAAGTTTAACGTCCGTACGTCGCCTGTACCAAAGTTATGTTATTGTATGCCGCAGCGCGAGGTTTCTCGTAAAATGGGTTGCCATTTTGGACGAGTTGGTGGAAAATATGGGTCGAGTGAAAGAAAAAACGAAGGGGAAAAAAAGAGAGAGTAACGTAGACACCATCTCTCACTAGAATGTTATCCATTGCTTGCAAGCTGGCAATCCGTATTCGTAACTGGGTCGATGTGCATTTACCACAAACGATGAAAGAGCACGGTGTGTTCTTCCCACTTTTACCTGTAGAAGGTAAAATAAGTAAACGTGAAAGCAGATCGGCGTTGTTTGTTTCTGCATTTGACAATTACCTTCGTCGGTTGAATTGTGGGTGCATCAAGAATTCGTTTTACAACTGAATTTTGTATCCATCTTTCCTTTTTCAGCAGAAGCAGCAGTCATTCGCATATCAAGGGCAGAATAACCCGGGCCAGTCCTCCAGTGGACAGCAAACTAGTCACGTGGGAAGGTTCTTGCAGCAACAGTATCCAACGAATAACACTCAAACCCAGTCCACTCCGAACAGTCGGCAGTTTTGACAAGCCCTCCATCACATCTCTTTCTGGCTCTCTTTCTTTAAAGTTTGTACCTTTCATTTTGTCTCTTTCAAATCACGACACTTTTGTTTTAAAGTAATTAAGGACGGTGCCTACTAATTAAAGATATTTTTGCCTCGGTGTGTGATTATGCAGGAAATGTAGATCTTAACAAGTGTTACTGAAATCCAACAAGAAAATTGGGGGTAACCACGCATTTTTCAAAGATAATTCATGAATAATCTTTGTAAAAAGCTTTAAAATACAAAGCAATGTATGGCATCTTTCTCTAATTCAAGCTTAAGTATCTCTCAAAAATGCATGGTTACCCCCAATTTTCTTTTTGGAAACCAAGAGTACTTACTAAGATCAATTTTCTCTGGATAGTTTTAAACCGTGCAAAAATATCTCTGTATTAGTAAGCATTGGCGATAGGAAATCCGAGTATCTGGAGATGCGCAGAATGTATGCGCAATAACAATAGTAGGCACCGTCCTTAAGACAATAGCACATTTTTTTTCTGAGTCTGTCTGGAACGCTTTCTTTCATTTTTCTGGTAACACTTTATTGCAGACCTTTCCTGTTCTGCGTGTATTTCTTGGTACAAGATCCCGACTGTAAGAGGAACCAACAAGATGCAGTCAAGATCGGCCTACCCTTCGGTCGAGTATCATCTTCGAGGAATTTTTTTGGCTTCTTATTTCAGTTTTATGTGATACTATGTATGTTCTGAATCTTGTAAATATCATATCGAATTTATAAATTTTCTCAGTTTTTTCCTGTAAATCAATGTTTTAAAGCAGAAGTAAAAAAAAATTGAAATAGCGTATTATTGTTTATGGATACTGAAAAGTACTTTTGCAAACGCTTGGGGGATCGGAGGAATAACGGGAAAGCCAGCGATGAAGAATGACAAGAGAGGAGCCCACCTTTTCATCATGTTTATAATTTACATGAGTGTAGCCGAAACATTAGCGAAATTCATAATGGTAGGGTTCGGAGAAAAAAAGACGAATTGAAGGGCTGAGTTTGCGCTTAAAGGCGTCGATTTTCGTGGTTTTCGGTTAGAAATAATTTTCGCATTTGCTTTGTTTTAAACTTTCAATTTCGTGAACGAAGGAGTTAGTTTCTGTAGAAACTGTGGTGCAGCATCAGTGGGAAGAGAAAAACGAAGTTCAACATTTAGCTTTGTCAAACTAGTTGACAAAAAGTATGCGAGTTGCACAGTATATTTAACTTAAATTCTGGTTATTTTGCTGCTCACTCAGGCTTCGCTAGCTCCGCACTACAAGAAAGGAGATGTGCCTAGAAGTTCTAGCGCTGGAACACTAATTGGGGACACTGTAAATTGAAATTAACAATGAACGCAAATCAAGTCAAATGTTGGTTCAGCTCTCCCGATCGAGGTGACTTATTTTGACGCATTGACGCATTTTGCCCAAGGTTTTAAGCAGATCAGTTGTTGCCGGTTTGTACTGGTCAATAGCTAGAGCAGCAACAGGACAAAAAAACACGGCTCGTTGTACATGTTTTTTAAAAGAATGATTTTTGTCAGTGGTAGGGCGTTTCCATGAGGTCCGGAGATCCCGGTTTCGAGCTTCGTTCTGATCACTAGTTAACTTTTCGGCTGCATTGTAAATAGAAAACTGATTTATTTTCCACCGGCCGGTTGAGATTCTTGAAGTTGTTCTTCCGTTGTGTTCGGTGAGCACCGGTGGCTCAGTCGGTTGATCGTGAGCATCGGGCTGTCATCGTTCGGGAGATCTCGGGCTCGAACCGCGGTCGGACAACACTCAGTATCTTAAAATAACCGAGGAGAAAGTACTGCCTTTGTAATTTTATCTGCAAAATACACTAACGCACTTTTATTTTTCACAATATTCCTTAATTACAATTTTTAAAAAAGTGTATTGCAAACTAAATGTAAGAATATATAATATAACAAAGTGACAATGCTAAAAATTAGTGTTTGAAAGCTAAAAAAAACCGCGTAGCTATCTAGATAGCCTCCATCTCATTGAGGTCGAACTCCAACCTCGTTCCAAGGGTCTATCTTATCTGCCTACATTGTCATCAATGGAGGCAGAGAAGAGAGACCCTGGGAACGAGGTTGGTCGAACTCAGTCTTTGCAAATGGTTAGACTTCTCGGATAAGGACTCTATACCGTGGGCCCCGTTTCGCTTCATAAGTTGCCAGTTTCCTGTGTGACGTTAAAGAACCCACACACTATTCGAGAAGAGTAGGGGATGAAATTCCCGGTTTTGTGGCCGTCCTGTCCTCTCCAGCAGAAGTGACCGGTGTAGCAGTGATGTCTCAGCTAACAAGGCTCGTGGTGTATGAGGCCACCTAAGCAGAAAGAGCCATAAGTAAAAAAGGGACTTTGCCGAGTGCTGGAACATGTCGATGTAGAGCACTAGTACCATCATCAAGGAAAACCTCTATACTTGGCCAAGGAGTTAACCCTTTCCCAAGTGGACTTATTTATAGAACGCCTCCCTTGGGAGATTCAGCACACCCATTGTTGCAAAAGCCAATCAAAACAGAGCTATATCAGCGTCAAGGGAAATATGATACCTTTTGCGGGAAAAAAAAAACCTGTTTCAAAAAATAAATTTAAAAGGGAAAGGGTTAACTCAAGGAATTAGTGGAGATATTAAAGAGGATCCCCTTGATGAGCTCATGGTAGCACCCGAAAACGCCCAAAGATCATTTAACATAGGAAGTGGCTTATCAACACGCAAGTTGACAAAGGGCAAACGCTCGAAATGCCAGCTTTCAAAATTCTTTACTTGGTCAATTTACCATATCAAATCAGTATGTAAACCCACTTCTGCAGTGGTTTACTTCCCAACGACGGAGTACCGTAGTTTCTTTAGAAACTAAACTTCCCCATTCATCCAACAAGTATCGAAGCTTTTCATGATACGGCTGTATTTGGAAGCAGCGGTAACTTTTGACGATTAGCAAAGGATGCTGGGGGATTTGCGAAATTCAGCATGGCGGCCGGACCTATAGCTGAACGAAATCAAGGTTTGTTGAAGTATTTACCTTTTTAAAGATCTTTCATTATCAGTGTTTCTGGTTTTAAGAGTACACAACGTTCGTACTCATTCTTTTCCCAAGTACTTGAACTTTGAAATTGTTGTAAGTGAAGTGCCATCTAGTAACAATGTCCCTGCCAACGCCACTTGATCGTCTGTAGATTTTAGCGTGCTTGTAGCGCAATTTTCGGTTTTCAGGTGATTTGTCTCTTTCGCTCTGAAAGGAAATCTGTAGACTGTGAAATCTAAACCCGATGAAAAGGAAAAAGTTAGACTCGAATGTTTAGTGAACTTGTCTTGACTCCAAAAATGAGGTGTGCGTCCATTTACTGGAAATTGCGCCAAAGTTTTTAAATTGGTCGGCAATCTGAAATATTTTTTTATACTGCATAGTAAAAGTGCATTGATAAAGTAATCCTTGGAGCAACTACAGAATACAGGGCCATTTTTTAAGAAGTATCACTACAGTGGCTCTGCGGCTTGCCAGTAAATGTCAGTGTTCAGGAAAGGAACAAGGTTCATTGAGTGAAATTCATTGTTTAAGAAGGAGTAAGAGATATCTTTGAGTGGCTCTGTGGCTTGGCATTCAGTGTTTAATTAAAGAACGAGTACTTAACACAATAACTTTGAATGACTGCCGAGTCGCCAATCCACTGAAAAAGTACAAAAAGTGGCCCTGAATTCTATAGTTTAGCTTTATCTCAAAACTTGAAACAACATGATTAAGAACCCCCAACTGGCTAAATGCAATTAGTTACATGTAGCAGCATAATTACATGTACAGAATACTGGGCTTACCATTTGCACATAATTGAGTAAAAAGGTTTCTTTTGTCATATGTTTTGCCCTTCTTTAGCCCCAAACACTAAGTGACTGAAGTCTTAAGCCGTGATTTCAAGAAGACAACTGTTTAGTTCATTTTAACTGGAATTTTCCTATTTAATGGTCAACCATTACTAGCTTTAAAATCTTGAGAGAGGGGGTTAAAGGAGAAAATGTCGTCAAACACTCACTAGTTTAAGAATGCAATGTTTGTATATGCAGCTGAGTTAATATACAGCATGGGAGTTTAGTGCTTTCAGACTTAAAAACTTGTGTTTTACACACGTCTGTAATAGGCTCCATTTACACGCTGAAATTCTTACATGTAGCTAGTGAGTAAATGACATTATTTTTCCCTAGATCCCACCCTCTGAGGTCCAATCAGTCAGTTTTGAACATGAGTAATGGCAGATTGTGAAACCCAAAACTTGCAATGAAAGTAAACAGCCTTAGGATGAAAATCAAGGCTCAAATTTTTGCCAGTCAGGTGTTAAGCAAACACTCTTTCAAAATATTTTTATCATAGTATTACTTTAAAGAAAGTGCTACTATGATCAAAAAATCATTTTTTATTTCCTTTTGATTTCAAAGCAATGATAACTAAACAGTAAGTGACCCAAGTTTTAAGCCTTGATATATAAAAGGGACCTGTTTATTTTAACTGGAAATTTCCTTATTTTAATGGTCTACCATTGGTACATTGTAACTTTAAAATCTTGAGAGAGCTGGATTGAGAAGAAAGTGATGTCAAAGACTCAATAGTTTAAGAATGCAATGCGTGTGTACGTGGCTGGATTGATATGCAGCACAGGAGTTTTGGACTTTCAGAGTTTTTAATTGCATATATACATGTAATAAGCTGCGTTTACGTGCTGAAATTTTAAGCTATTGAGTCAATGCCGTCACTTTTCTCCAGATCCAACCCTCTGAGGTCCAATGGGTCAGTTTGGAATGTGAGTAATGGCGGACCGTGAAATCCAGAACTTACATTCAAAGTAAACAGCCTTTGGATAAAAATCAGAGCTCAAGATTTTGGCAATCAAGTGTTAAGCAATCACACTTCCAAAATCTGAAGACAAAAGGAAGTGATTTTTTAATCACAGTAGCACTTGGAGTTTTATTGTTCGACTGTGTTCAACTTTTACCCAGGAAGTAATGCTGTATGTAATATGTAGATTTAGCCAAGCCTAAAAGCGGAGCTCCCGTTTCTAACCCCAGAAAGCAAATTTAGTGTATATGGAGATAATTATACTTCTGCACAAAGTAAAAAATTAATTGTCATTTGTGTATACAGTTTTCAGTGATCAAACACCTCTTAGCTGACAGCAATAATCAAACAAGCCTTGCAAACAATAACCAACAATTTTAATCAACCACGAAAACTGAAATTACATGCACAGTAATCTCTTTCACATCATTTTCCATTTGACTGATAATCTTTACACCCTCTCTCTTCAGTTTAGAACAACAGCAAAAATTACTAATTGAAAAGTCAAGCTATATGTAAAGTGCAGTAATTCACTTTGTCAGCAACAATTTCACAGTCAAAAAAAGCAGCTCATGACTGGACATCCATTTCACGTAAAAAGCCTATAATCGGAAAGTGTTAATTTAGTGTGGACAGTTGCCACAGTAATGAAGAATTCTTTTCCAAAATAAGCAACCATAGGCAGCCACAAACTGCACAACAAAACGATTGTTATAATACAGTCACTGTTGGAGATTTTGCCAGGTTCAAATCGCAGGTTTGAGCTTATCAAACCTCTTTTCTAAGTTTTGCAGTATCTGGCCAAAAAGTACCTAAACTGTCCCAAACATTGCTTACAAGTGCTTCATTGCAGAAAAAATGTACTGCAATCCAATATAAATTTATACAGCGTAGAGATCTTGGTTATAATAATAATTCATTATATCTGATGAAATGCATGTACAGGAAAACAAAGGAAAACACTACAGTGTTTTTCATTGAAATTTTCTCTTCTTCTCCTTCCTCGGCTTCTCTCGAGGCTTTCTCTGTTTAAATTTCTCAAATTTTGTCATCTCTTCTCTCGTGCTCTTTCCTGCTCTTTATCCTGTTGCACTTATGTGATTTCCTGACAGAAAAACGCGGGTTGCCAAGTGCAGAGCTGCCACATGATTTCCCGCCAAGGAAAATTGGCCAAACACTTGTGTCCCTAGAGGCTGTCCTGCCTCCCCACCTCCACCCCGACAGTCGGAAATCTTCGGGCCTACTGTATGCTGATGTCATAACCAAAATTTCTCGCATCGATAGATTTCCAAAAAAGTCTTACCCATGATGCTCTGCTGGCATGCTTTTTGTGCCTGTCAGCTCCGCTATAAATTTCATAGTAGTATGGTTGCCAGCAGTTCATGAAAGAAATTCCCAATTCACTAAAAACAGCCAGATCCACCACATTACGGTAAGGTTACCAACAAAACTGGTCTTCTTAAGATTGCAGGGTCTTAAACACATGAAAACTTCTTTCTTTCCTGTATTTAATTAACAAGAACTTGAAGGATGTTTTCTGAAAACTTATTAAAATTTCGTTTTCTCCTTACTCGTCCCAATACAGTTTTGCAACCACTAACACTCTACACTGTACATGTACTGTAGGTTATTTAACAATTATTCTGTGTGCGCGCATTGGATATGAGATGGTAAATAGCCAATGAGGCACGTAGTGCCGAATTGGCTATAACCAGTCTCATATCCAACAAGTGCGAATGGAATAATTGTTTAAATTAAATTCCTTGAACTTCAAAAGTTTGGAAGTACGAAATATAAGCGAAAATAGTGAGAAAATCTAAGCGAAATTGAAAAAGCTTGATGAAGATGTGACGTTGTGTTATACCTGGTCGTCTCACAGACGCAGGCTCATCACAAAAACATTTCTTACCTTTTCTCGTACTTCTACGTTGGACTTGATCCAAACTTTCCACATAGCCCATGAGGCAAAGCTGTGGCCCTTGAGGCAAAGAGTCTAATTGCTTTAGTATCACCCAACTAGTCGGACAAAAAGGCAATAACAAAGTTAGCAAATTCAGGTTGAAGAAATATTTATTTGGGAATAAAACGAAAGAAAGCGTCACGCTTTTCGCTACTCGAGGACTATTACTAATAGTCCTCTAGTAGGGTAGCCAATGAAAATGAAGGATTTGCATTGATCCACTAGTTAGGTGATACGAAATTATATTATATACATGTACTGTAGTGGAGCTTACAGAGGTACATCGTTTCTGCCAATTGTATGGTTATTTTCAGGTAACAGTACCCCTTATTAATAATAACAATTATGTACTCAAAGAATGTCTTGTTTCTCGTTGGTCAATGAAGAATTGCATAAATAAGTTGTTGAGTACAAAAGAGGTTATAGAGTTTTAAAAACATGGAAGTTGCTATGGAAAAAGTGATCATGGATGGAGTAATTTTGTGGAGTATAATAATAAAGAAAAAATGGCATGAGCTTGCTCATGCATTTCATGATTTATGGTCACTTAGGATGTTTTGAACGTTCTCAAATTGCACTTGCCTGCGGCTCATGCAATTTTGAGAACTTTCAAAACATCACTCGTGTCCATAAATCACGAAATGCACTCATGTTCATACAATTTGCTTTACATTTACGTGTACTGTATTAAGAACTGATTTATTGTATAAGGGTAAATATATAGTTTATTAAACCTATTGTGTAAATTCCTATCCAGTGGATAAGTGCCATCAAATCTGACTGATTGTGATTTACCCAATGGACACTGTGCCATCCACCCTTTGACTACAACTGGTGTCATTTCTACAATGTACATTGTACACTGTAGTCATGAAAATTTGTATTAAAAGTTTTTGTTAATGGTAAGTGGAAAAAAACTTTTTTAAGCTCAATGTAGTTTGAGTTAATACATGTACTTTTCAAATTACTGGTAGTTAATTGTTGTGATAACCTGTGGAATGAGCTGGTGGCATAGAACAGGATGTGTGCAGCAAATGAATGTTTTCTTTTTCTTCTTTTTGTTCAGATGCTACAATATATGTTGGAGGATTAGATGAAAAAGTAAATGAAACTCTTCTGTGGGAACTTTTCCTTCAAGGAGGGCCTGTTGGTTAGTGTGTCACTTATTGTAAACATTTTAATGTTGCATGTACATGTACATGCATAATTATTCCAAAACTGATTCATTGTTTGCTACACTTAAATCGATTTTGTTTCGAACCATGTGCTAAATAATTTTTATCACATTACTGTATGAGGCAAAATTACTGAATGCTGTTTGTCTGAGATGCAGGGCATTTTTCCTTAATCACTTTTTATTATCAAGAGGGCACAATAACTTGATCCTGATTGCTTAACAGTTGCTTAGCCAAAGCAAACCAGGGTACTAGAGAATCTTCCAGATCCTGACTGTTAAAACTGCATTTTGTCCATGTAGTCGAAGCACCCCTTCTGTTGACAGCAATGATTTATTGACTAAATTGAACTTTAACAGGATGAAGGTGTGTTTGCTGAAATTTTAAGATTAGAAAAATAAAGGAAAACTGGTTTTAAAAAAATCACTTGTAACTTGCAACTATTTCTATACTTTGGGCAATAATGGTGTTTCTGGATTCTATTGTGATGTTGTATGGAATTCTTTTTATCTCAGTGAATGTCCACATGCCTAAAGATCGCATTACCCAACTGCATCAAGGCTATGGATTTGTTGAGTTTCTTGGTGAAGAGGATGCTGATTATGCAATCAAAGTTATGAACATGATAAAAGTATATGGCAAACCAATCAGAGTGAATAAGGTACAGTTTGCACTAGACGTGTGTTCTTAGTAGTAAACAGCTAGAGGTTTCAGGTTTTTACACAAAAACTGGAGCAACATGTACACTATACATGATACAAACTGTCATTTAAAGGGTAAAAGTTAAATTGCCTTCTTTCTTTGTATGAGACATGCAATAATCATTCAGAGAAATAAGGTGCAATAGTTAGTTGCTCAAAAGGTAGCACCCCAGACTACATAATACATAATAACCAAAAGTCACCAATAGCAACTACAATGTACATGTTACATTGTTACAACTGCAATGTACATGTTGAAGTTACAAATGGCTAGTGAAGTGCTGCAAGTACCGGAGATACTGAGAAAAGAGACAAGTAATGGTTTTGGGTACGATGACAACCATCGGGGCCAGGGAAACTCTTTTGCAGCCAAGGCCAACTCCATTGGTGATAAAAGCAGTCTTGGTCACTACATGTAGGTGGAAGTACTCAATTTGCCCATTTCATGACTTTAAAAACAACATGTATTTTCATTAAGAGTTTATTATGAATGAAAGAACAATGATTGACAACAACAAATGTAACCTTTGCCAAGATTACTGTATTTTGGTAACATAGCATTGTGGATACAAACATCAGTTTTAATATGCTGATCTTTTTCGGCAAAAATCTGTGAAAGTGTATATCCTCATGTAGTTCGTAGTCGTTTCTATTTTAGTGCTTGCAAGCTACATGTATTCTTTAGAACAATAAGCAAAACAGTAAGCAAGCTAATGAGGCAGACGCGTACATGTATATCGGTATATGCATATACGCGTATATTAACACGCGAATGTACGTATATTTACATGTTTACGCGTATCGTGCGCATATTTTGGCTAATGTATTTCTGAGCAGTACTGTACAGTACATGTGGAGGAAGTCCAGTATTTGATTGGCAAACAATGCTGAAAAACTTGCAAATGCACATGGCCTTCCCCGTTAAAGGCATTGAATTGTGGGTAACAATAGTGAATGTTTCCAGTTGGCATGGTTGGTTTCCCAATGCGATGTCTTACCTTGCCCATGTAATGTAAGAGGGTTGTTCTTCATTTGGTCAGACTGACAGCGCACACATCCAAAATTAATTATGACATGACTGCCGGCCATTTGTTGTACATGTGCACAATCATATCAGCATCAAGCTGGTGAATGAATGAAGGAATGAATGAAATGTGTCTTTGGTTGGACGAGGAAGCTTTCAGTGCAAACATACAATGTACGTGTGTGTGAGTCATACCAAGTACTTGCTTTAGACAACTATTTTTCTTTTCCAGGCGTCTGCTCATAACAAGAACCTGGATGTTGGTGCAAACATTTTCATTGGAAATCTTGATCCAGAAATTGATGAAAAATTGCTTTATGACACATTTAGTGCTTTTGGTGTCATCCTTCAAACTCCAAAGGTAAATACAATGATGTACATGTACAGTAAATAAGATAGAGTGTACAGTGTGCATATATACATCTATAAACTGCTAGTATGTTACATGTGTGTAAAGGTGGTGGAAAGAGTGTGGGTGTATGTCTCTCTCCCTCAGGCCGTTCGTGGACTTTCCATGGTTGAGCTAGACTGTAGTACCTGTAAGACCTGGACTGTATGTCTTCATATGGTATCTGCTTTGGAACTTACGGCTGTAAGTTTCAGAGAAATTAATGAGGGGTAAAGCTTTTTTAGCAAGCCCAAGCCTATCAGTGCCTTGGGTGTTTGGCCAAATGACTGCAAGGTTTGCTACATGTGCAGGTTATCACACAGACTTAACTGTATGCAGCATATAAAATACTGTATTTTACCTGTCATTTTCGCTTTAACATTAATTTTTTGCCATTATTTTATGTGCTGCATACAGTTAAGTCTGTGTGATAACCTGCGCATGTAGCAAACCTTGCAGTCATTTGGACAAACACCCAAGGCACTGACAGGCTTGGGCCTGCTAAAAATGCTTTACTCCTCATTAATTTTTTGAAACCTACAGCCATACATGTATGCTTGTTCTGTAGTTACTAGTTTGTGGAGAGCCTTTGGTTGCACCTTATTGGTATCACCCCTGATTCCTGAACCAGCCTCCATTGACCACAAATCATCTGGCATTAGACAGTGTAAACTGTACAAGTGTCCCTCTTTAGATTGAAAGGGTTTAACACTATATTTTTCAAACAACTGAGCTGTGGTCTTGATGTATATGTGCACGTTTATATGTATGTGTAAGAGTATGTGGCGTTGAGTGCAATGATTGTGTACTCCTGCCCCCCCCCCCCCAAAAAAAAAAAATACAAAGTAGTTACAATTGTCATTTTTGTAATGCGTGTGGTTGCAGATAATGCGGGATCCTGAGACAGGCAATTCTAAAGGCTTTGCATTCATCAATTTTGCAAGTTTTGACGCGTCTGATGCAGCCATGGAAGCTATGAATGGACAATACCTCTGCAACCGACCAATCACAATTTCTTATGCATTTAAGAAAGAATCCAAAGGGGAAAGGCATGGATCAGCAGCAGGTGCAGTTCAGTTCATGATGATTACAAATTACTTTTCAGCACAATACATACAGTGGAAATGTCCGTTATAGCAAAGACCCCGTTACAACAGAATTTAATAATTTTTATCTTGTTAATAGAGCGAGTTTCAATCGAGTGTCGTAAATCGTAAAACCAAAACCAAAGTAATCACTTTGCCCAATCAAAAAGGACGGAGGCAATCCAGTAAAACCAATCAAAACTCTAAGTAATTACACGTAGCCGACACAAAGCGCGGGAAAATGTGCACGCGCGAGCCACGATTGGTTATGGTTTCACTTCTGATTGGTTGAAAAAGTGGCGTGAGAACTTTGAACCAATCATTGAGTGACGTAATGCAAAACCAAAGCAATTCGTTCGCTAATTACTTTCTACACTCAATTGAAAACCACTCTTGCAAAAATATTTGTCATAGCAGGGTAATTTAATGAAAAAACAATTACCAAAAATTCACTGCTGTACGTAGAAAACATTATTCATTTGGTACTGTAAACTGTAAGTGTAATGCGCTGGCAACCAGAACATCAAATTCAAAAACACTTTCAATTGACTTTCTCAAACTTATTAATAATGCATACGTTAATAAGCCATTATGGCACGAATGGAGTCGGCTTGCGTGTTAAGAGAAACACCTTGAAGCACAGCATGGCAACAACAGAACAAAGACTAACCACCTTTTCAAAGTTGTGACGAAATGTAACAGCAAGTTTGATTGCTTTGTCTACGAGATGTTGTACATACTGTAAAGGACATCAAGCCTTCTCGTAACACGCAAGCCGACTCCATTCGTACCAAACTGTTTTACGTGACATTTCCGTACATTTTCTCTTTTTCCTTTTTTCCTTATTGTTTCTTACCTTGGGAATTATACCCATAGGACCTGCAAATATTTTATGTATTGTTTCATGTTTTATATATTCGTATTACACCTTACATGTATACTTTTTTCACTTTTTAACGTGATAATGGCGTTAACGTAGCGCCGAAAAGTCGTTCGCTTTTTTAAATGTGTTTGAAGAATCTTTTAGCGTTTAACTTCTTAATCACTATATTTAAGTATTTATGTAATTCCGTGATTGTATGACTACTGGTCTAGATACTGTATATGTCAACAGGCAGTAAGCATGTCATGCATGTTACTGTACTTACAGTGCATATGAGTATTGTTTCTGGATCTGGATATTTTCGCTGGATTGTCATGTGCTTAAACTCATGCACGTGTACAGTGTATTTCATGGTTACCACTTTTCTCTGCATTTGGGCAAATATACAATACTTAAACTTAGGCAATAGCCCTTATTCACGATAGCGGCCAAGTTGGTTTTCAAATTGCCATGCAAATTAGCCATGTGTTATGCTGGGGGGCAAACATTGGAATAAAGGCAAATTGCGGAAAATCGGCACGTCGAAATATTGAATTAACATTGCTAAAAGTACATTTTAGAATTTAGAATTAAGTACCTTTTATAACAATTTTATATCTTTTGATTGCTTCCGACATTTTGACTTTCTACTTCGTTATCTGCTATATTTTTCAGTAAAAAAGTCGAAGTAACTTGTGCAAGCATTCTGTTTTACTACGTAGGTGATAAACATTCAATGAACATGAAACAAATCATCTGTGTGGCTAAGATGTTCGTTATATCCTCTCAAACTTGTTTTATTTGCCCCCTCAGAAGTGTGTAGCTAATTTGCATGATAATAGCAAATTTAACATGGCGGCTAGAGCGGTTTTCAATTGAGTGTCGAAAGTAATAAGATAATTACTTTGGTTTATGATTACTTCACTCATTGATTGGTGCAAAGTTCTCGCGCCATTTTTCAACCAATCAGAAGTGAAACTAAAACCAATCGTGGCTCACGCGTGCACATTTTCCCGCGCTTTGTGTCGGCTACGTGTAATTACTTCGAGTTTTGATTGGTTTGCCGGATTGTCTCAGTCCTTTTTGATTGGCCAAAGTAATTACTTTGGTTTTGGTTTTACGACACTCAATTGAAACTCGCTCTATCGTGAATAGTTTTTAGTTCTTGGGCTGTGTGCATTTGTTTATGATTTCTGTATGGTTCATTTTTTAGTAATAATAGTTTGATCAGTTACCATAGCAAACTAAGGTTCGTTTCAAAATGTTGCACTTGGATTTGCTTTTGAAGAGAGTTGAGATGATCTGGCTCGGTACACGTTCATTGAATTGTTACCTTGTAATCCACAGAGCGTCTCCTGGCAGCGCAGAATCCTCTTGCCCAAGCAGACAGACCACATCAACTCTTTGCAGATGCACCTCCAACTCCTGCAGCCGCCGTACCACCACCAGCTCCAGCCATGGTACCACCTCCAGTCATGACAATACCTGTACCACACCCTGCTCCTGGTGTACCTGCAATGCCGCCCCCACCTGGTGGCCCTCCATTCCCTCCTGTTCCACCTGGCATGCCTCCTCCAGGTAAAAGAAAACTGTTGCGCATATATTCCTAATATCTTTTGATCTGGTTACTTGTGGTGCATGGGATTGGACCAATCTGTGCATTTCCTTTGGTAATGAATCATAGGAAAAGTCAAATTACAATAAAGTTTCAAGAAGCAGGGAAAACGCATCACTATGTCACGTGTTTCCCCAACACTTCTTTCATGCTACTTCCCCTTCCAGCGTGCGTTAGAACAGAACAGATCACAGGCGACACCTCTTTATTATTTTGTTAATTACCTCGTAAAAATGTTTAAAGAACATAAGTGACAAATGAACCATCCACTTGAGTTTGCCCGCTATTTGTGATAATGTTTTTGCAAGCATTGTCTTCTTTGTGCCGTACCGGTGTTAAGACAGACAAAAGCATCACTTTAATTTGACATTCTCCTGGTCATCAGTTTTTATAACCGGACTGCAAATGTACAGAAGTGCATTGGCAGTGCTAATTTTGATAAACATCACAAGGGTGTCCCCTTGCTCTTTCTGCAACTTCAACGTGATGTCGAGAATTCAGTTCGTTGGGAGCTTTAGCAACGACAACAGAATCGGCAACGAGAACGTCATGTCAAAACATAAATTCATGTTATAATCACTTCGCGACTATTCCAAGCTGGGAGCCTCTCAAGTATGAAACCGATATAAGTCACGCTTAATTTAGGGGAGAAAATGGAATATCCTTAAGAGCCGACGTTCTCCCGAAAACCTCGGTTTTTTTTCATTTGACGTTGTTAGGGAGCTTTAGCAACGACGACGGGAACGGCAACGAGAACGTTATCTGAAATCGTAAATTCACGTTATTGCAATCACTTCGAGACTATTTCAAGCTTTATAATATGACAAAGGTGTAGCAGTCCCTCAGCAATGAAACCGCTACGAGCGGCGCTTAATTTAGGGGAAAAAATGAAATTTTTCTCCCATGTACTGACGTTCTCCTAAAACCTCAAATTTGGCTATTTCACGCTTTTGTTTCACAGACGACGGCAAAGAAATGGACAAAAATGAAAAATGAACGTGCAGAGTGTGCAAAGCTATTGTATTTGACCACTAAATATGCAAATTTGTGACGTACTCGTTGCCGTCGCCGTTGTCGTTGCTTTAAGCTCTCTGCTATCACGAAGTGTCCCCTAAACTTTGCTGCTCAAGAAAAGTTAACTAAGCAGTCGCAATAGGCTAGTTTCGAATTTTGCAGCAACAAAATAACAGAGTCGAGGTTCAGGGGAATAATTTGCATTTTCCTTTGTTCTGAACAATACAAAATGCTAATTATTCCCCGAACCTCGACTCTGTTCTTTTGTTTCTGCACAATTTGAAACTAGCCTATTACCCCAATCTAAAATGATGCCACCATTTAAGGTAACTCTTACCTTAACTGGAAATACAAGTGTAGCCTGTAGGTATACTGTAGCAAATACGTAGACTTGATCAAGACACTTTATGTTTGAATCTCAAAATTGGGCTTGCATCTAATTGTATGTATTTGTGGACATAAGTAGCGAATTAGGCCTTCAATGTTGTTTGGGTGTTAAATGGCAGTGAAAGGATTCTCACCCAAGATATTAAGATGAGAAGTGCATTAAAGATATGACACTGTAATGTATGCATTGTCAAATGAGAACTCGGAAAAATCCGAACCCCAGATGGAATTTGAACCCACGACCCTCCGTGATCTTGAACCTATGCTCTAACCACTCAGCTACTGGAGACTCTGTGAATTGGAATATGTGACTGCGTGATGCAGTCGTAGTCAATACCCACATTTCACCCTCCCCACAAAGTTTCCAGTAGCTCAGTGGTTAGAGCATCGGTACTACATCTCGGAGGTTCGGAGGTTCGTGGGTTCAAATCCCATCTGGGGCTTGGATGTCCCAAAGGATTTTGAAAAAAATTAATATTTGTTTTGCAATGAAAATAACAATTGTTTCCTATTGAATTCACTACTACACCTTCCTTTTTCCTCGGTTGACTTGTAGGTATGCCTCCACCAGGAATGATGCCACCACCAGGTTTCCCTGGAATCCCTGGAATGCCTCCGCCACCAGGACAACACCCCGATCAGCAACCTCCCCCACCACCCCCCCCCGGTGGTCAAATGCCCCCACCACCTCCGCCTCCCCCCATGGGAGGACAGTTTCCACCTGTACCACCCCACATGCCCCCACCGCAGGTAAGAAATAATAATTATTGTTCAATTTCTAATGGGATACAAATCTTAAAGAAGTTTTATTAATTCAGAATGTAACATTTTGTTGCTGGCAATTTTTTCTGGTGAATTTGAAACCAGAATATTTACGGGATATAATAGTTATTCTTAACCCGTATGAAAGGACCTTGTTTTATGGAGTTTTTCGCTGAACTTTTGTCATTGATATAGACCGATAGCATAAATGGCAGCCAAAAACGTATTATTTTGTTTCTTTGCTAATTAGACTCGCTAGCCTCGTTTGCATGGACAAAACACAATAGAAATGTCGTTCGAGAGCGAGGCTAGTGAGTCTAATTAGCACATAAACAAAAGAGTACATTTTTGGCCGCCATTTATGCAATCGGTCTATACTGCTGCTGAGTTTTTTTATGTGAAGTAAACGCAAATTCCTTTAGGTGACAGTGCGAAGGCACTCTCATTAAAGGATGCTGAAATATCATCTCTGGGTTTTCATGTGACCTTCAATGGAAAGGGCTGGTTTTTTTTCACATGGAGGTTGGCAGATTCTGAAACAACTTGAAATGTTCTAGAAGGTGATAGTTTAGTGTCAAGCTTTCCTTCTTTTAATTGGGGGCCAATTTTATTTTTCTATACATGATTTCAATTTGTCCACGCAACAAAAAATCAATCCCCACATGTATATATTTCAGAGCCTCTTCAATCTGTAGTTTTCTCTGAAAGAGCTCATAAGGCACTCAGAGCAAAATACATAAGAATCTGTCAGATTGTTTGGGGCGTTAATTGCAGTTAGAATTTAACGTGACAGAAAAGTTTTACCAAAAGTATTTTAAAAAGAGACTTTTTTATTTAAATAGCAACTTTTTTGGCTGGAATAAAATTTTTGTACTCATTGTTCAATGAAAAAAGCGGAAAAAACGTTTGTGGGTTCTCATAAAACTAATGCTGTCATTAATGATAATGATACGATATTAAGTTTTTTTGCCGTTTCATTTGGCAGCCTCCTCCTGGCCAAGGTCCTCCCCCAGACCATCCCAGTGGGGGCATTCCACCCCGACCTCTAATGCCATTCCATCCTCCTCCCCCTGGTACCGGTGGCAGGCCGCCGATGCCGCCGCACGACATGGGACCACCACCCAGAGGAATGCCAAATATGCCAGGACCACCACCCTTGATGCAGACACCCATCAGAATGATGCCTCCTGGTGGTAAGTGACCATGGTTACTGTGTTATGTTTTGTACTCTTCTGGGCAAGTAACATTCGTGTTAATAGACCTTATTCACGATAGCCGCCATGTTGGATTTGCTATTATCATGCAAATTAGCTACACACTTCTGAGGGGGCAAACAACACAAGTTCGAGAGGTTATAACGAACATCTTAGCCACACAGATGATTTGTTTCATGTTCATTGAATGTTTATCACCTAAGTAGTAAAAAAGAATGCTTGCACAAGTTACTTCGATTTTTTTTTACTGAAAAATTAGCAGATAACGAAGTAGAAAGTCAAAATGTCGCAGGCAATCAAAAGATATAAAATTATTATAAAAGGTACTTAATTCCAGATTCTAAAATGTACTTTTAGCAATGTTAATTCAATATTTCGACGCGCCGATTTTCCGCAACTTGCCTTTATTCCAAAGTTTGCCGCCCAGCATAACACATGTCTAATTTGCATGACAATTTGAAAACCAACATGGCCGCTATCGTTAATAAGGGCTATTTACATAACTGCCCAGGGTTCCCAATAGAAGGCGGCACCAGGCGATTGATCTCCGCGTACTTTGGGATATAAAGCCGTTTACTTTACGTCCTGCTTGCTTTTCTCTTGTCATATCTTGTACGATGTGATAAAAAAACCGCAACGTGACAACCATCTTGTTTCAATTACGTCAACATCCGGGTATGCGACGGTCACTTGAGCCCAGCCCTTCACGGTGAAATAGTTCAATTCCAAAAATTAAAATGAAAATTAAATTAAAGAAACGTAAGAAACGTATTGTAAATATTTTTCAATTTGACGCCCAAAAGGCTGGAAATTGCATTTCTGAGATTCAATATTTCAAAACCTTCAGGGGGAGCATGCCTCCGGACCTCCCTAGTTTCGACTTTTCACGGCTCCTCGATTTGTCACAGCCGCCTACTTAAGGTTCAGCAGACGCCTTCAAATCCTGTTGAGAACCCTGGACTGCCACGTTTTTGTGATTTTCGGGAGACTCCTAAAAGAAGTAAAAAATCTATCCCATTTGAAACGAAATATCACTTTTCAGCCAAATCCTCTTTTTTTTTAATGTAAACTATTCTATATCGCTGTCCTTAATCGCTCTCAGTCCCCCAGTTGTTTGCGAGTAAGCAGTCTCGTCTAAATATCAAAAAGAAGTATCAAGTAGTCTTCACTGTATTGCCTTTGAAAGATAAATTACCGCACTTATCGCAGCGTGAGTGATATTTTCTGAAACAACTTTTGGTGTACGTTAGATGAAAAATAAAATGTCTTTCAACAGAATAGCGTGCAAATTGAGAATTCCATGATGTTTTGTGCCTCTCGGAAGTCGCACAAAAGTTTGTTTTAGTATCTCTAACCTTCTATTAAAGATTAATATTTTCCTACAGTAGCTGTTATTTAATGCGAAACCTTTCTACTGAAATGTTATTTATATAAAAACGTCATGGTTTCTTCCTAGGTCCCATGCCACCTGGTGGGCCGCCAAGGTTTGCCCCTCCGCCCCCACCCCGCTAAGAACGGAAGCGGATTGAGGGACATGAAATAGACGCGCACGTCAGTTACTTGACAACTATAACGGATGGAAGCGGATTTGATGGGCATTTTAATGTTTAATGCGTCTTGAAATCATATTGACAAATACACGGAAGGCCAGATCATACAGTATTTCAAGGAAAATATATACCCTTGTCGAAAATGCAATGAAGGCTGCATTCTCTTCAGAGAAAAGAAGATAGAGGTCTCTCCGGTCTCCTAGTAAATAAATCGTTCTGTACATTTTTATTGCTTCGAACTGTTTTCATGCATGTACATTGTGCGTTAGTCTTAAATTAAGCTATATTTTAAGTACATGTATTATTCAATCAAGATTCTTTTCGTTAAGGGAACTTTAGTAGAAACGTTCTGAGCCAGGGATTGCAACCGGAAGTGGTTTCGGCGAAGTTTTCAAACAAACTTTCTCTACACTGAAAGACCCTTAGCCGAACACAAACGATGGTTTCAAGGCATGCGAAAAGACAAGAAACCCCACACTCCCGGGTGTCGTCTGTCACTCAAAAATGTCTGTGCTGTAGATTGACTTCACCGTCTTTTTTGCGTATTTTTCTAGTGCTAATACGTACGTTTTTGCATTTTTGTGTTTAAATGCGAACTTGAAGTAAATGCTACTGAAGAACCTCAAAAGACCAGTTAGAAGACAGTTTATTTGCCCTGTAACAGTGTATTTGGTGCTTGTTATTTTTTTTCATTGTAAAAAGATGGTTTTCGATCCTTTTAGCCGCGCCATGTAGACACGATTCTGACAACAGGTACTAACTACCACATCGGTGCTCTTGCCCTTCTTTCATCGAACAATGTGCAGGTTCTTTAACTAAAGTGCTACTGTGATAAAAAAATCACTTCCTTTTTTTCTTCAGATTTTGAAGGTGTGATTGCTTTTCACTTGACTGGCAAAATTTTGAGCTTTGATTTTTATTTAAAGGTTGTTTACTTCAAGCATAAGTTTTGGACTTCAAGATCCGCCATTACTCACGTCCCAAACTGATCGATTGGACATCAGAGGGGGATCTAGGGAAAAGTGACGTCATTGACTCACTAGCTTAAAATTTCAGCGTGTAAACGCAGCTTATTATATATGCAAAACACGAGTTTGAAAGTCTGAAAGCCCGAAACTCTCGTGCTGCATATTTAATTGAGCCGCGTACACACGCATTGCATTCTTAAACCATTGAGTCTTTGATGTCATTTTCTCCTCGATCCAGCTCTCTCAAATGCTCTCTCAAGACTCCAAAGTTAGTAATGGCTCTCCGTGAAATAGGAAAATTCCAGTTAAAATAAACAGGTGACTTTTTTAAATCAAGGCTTAAAACTTGGGTCACTTACTGTTTAGTTGACATAGTTTTGAAATCCAAAGAAAAAGAAAATCGATCTTTTGGTCATAGTAGCACTTTAACGGCCCAGATTTTATGAATAATTGTTTTGAAACGGATCCCTGCCGTAGTGCATTTTATTTTCGGTTTACGATGAATAGGCCACTTCCAAAAATACCATAATACTCATTGTTTGCCTTCCAGAATTTTGCTTATTAAGCATTGTTTTTATTTTCTCTTGGGACTTAAAATGGTCCCACGAGAAACTGGAAACAATGCTGATGCCAAATTTTGGAGGGCAAACATGGAAAGACCCAAGAGAAAATAAAAACAATGGCAAACTTTTAGAGCAAGCAAAGATTACTATGATATTTTTGAAAATGGCCAAATCACTTGGCGGTCCGGAGTCTAATCCCGACTCGGCGTCACATGACGACTACTATTCGTTTTATGGTTAAGGACGGTGCCTACATTTGTTATTGCGCATACGTTTTGCGCATCTCGAGATACTCGGATTTCCTATCGGCGGTGCTTATTAATACAGGGATATTTTTGCGCGGAGAAAGCAGAACTTAGCAAGTGGTCTTGGTATCCAAAAAGAAAATTAATGGTAACAACGCATTTTTCAGAGATGATTAAGCTTCAATTTGGAAAAGAACGCCATACATTGCTTTGTATTTTAAAGCTCTTTAAAAATATTGTTGATTAATTATCTTCGAAAAATGCGTGGTTAGCCCCAATTTTCCTTTTGGATTTCAATAACACTTGTTAAGATCTGCTTTTCCCGCACATTCAGTAAACCGCGCAAAGATACCTTTGATTTAGGAGGCACCGTCCTTAAGGATTTAGATACTACACATGACAAAGTCTCGTGGTGGTTTACAATTCTTCCTCTTTGATGAGATCAGATGTCAGCGACATTCCGAGTTAGCACCTTTATGATCTGCTTTCCTGTTCTCAGCGACGGAGAAACATAGTTTCCTGATAAGGAAATACCGGTAGCCTCAATTCTCCCCCTGCTCGCGATGTAAGTTTGAGAACTAAGATACTATTTTTGCTTTTACAAATGGTCTAAGCATTCCAGGATGTCGTTACTATAGTGTGCGGGATTTTAACTATCTTTGTAATTTCCGTCTTAGGTACAGTGTTCATCTAACGTGTTTGGCAGTTTCCAGTTTCGGGATAACTCGGTGCCTTCAGTTGTTTCAAATACCGTATTGACTCACTAGAGCTCTAGATAATTAAACAAAAAAAATCACTGTTAATTAAGACACTCTGTAACATCGGTGCCCCTCTTCGTATTCTTTGCATTCTATTTTATTTTATTCTATTCCTATCTCATTAATATTCATTAGGCTTCGGGCGTGCGATGTAAGTCTGCGTTAATTATTCCAGGTTGTTAGTTTGACCAACTTTGGTTGAAGTCGTTTCCGTGATGACCACGCGTCTGTCCTCCCCGAACACCAAGCTATGGTCCAGGAAACCGTACAGCCTCTTCAACTGGTTCTGCTGAGCAAGCTCCTCCATCAACGTCAACGGTTTTGCAGGCTGTTCAGAATTTTGGGGCGACAGGGAGTGGCGAGGCTGCGTCCCAAGATAATGCCACTGTGTCGAGTGTGTTGAACTCGATGGAAAGCGGAAGCGCTCAAGGAGGAATCGGGTGAGTGGACAAGGAAGATGGATGCGTCAGCACTTGAGGCGGCTTTATTCCTTATCCGCATGGTGATTTCGCGTCCAGCGGTTTTGTTTGATCTATACGATGCGATTGCGGCGCAGCCTATTTCCCTTTCGTAAACGGTCGTTGCCA
>NC_090888.1:45355357-45357857 GCF_036669925.1 Montipora capricornis | reverse complement strand
AACTTAATAACCAGCTGTTGGAGGATAAAAACTTCGTTCAACTTGTTAACAGGACATACCCAGAAATTTTAGAAAAATATAAGGATCTTGAAAATAAACGATTACTTTGGGAAATGATTAAAATGGAAATTCGTGCCTTAACTATAACCTACTCCAAGAAAAAAAGGCGAGAAGTAAAACAAAGAGAAATAGAATTGCAAAATGAAATCAACGAGCTAGACCAGAAAATATGTAACGACCTTTGCCTTGATACCAATACTTTGAATAACTATGAAGAAGCTAAAAAGCAACTGAAAGATTTATATGACATGAAAGGCAGAGAGACAATGTTTCGTTCTGAATCTCGCTGGATTGAGCAGGGAGAAAAGCCCAAAAATATTTCTTTAATTTAGAAAAGAAAAAATATGAAAAGAAACTAATCAAGGAACTAAAAACTGAGAATCCTGCTGAGCCATTAACCAATATCAAGGACATAGGTAACAAAATTGAGGAACACTTTACACAACTTTTGAGTCGTCAAATAGTGGAGGATGAAACTTTGAATGAAGCTAACTTTGACTCATTCGTGGAAGAGCTAGAGATGCCTAAGCTAACAAAGGAAGAACAAGATCTAATGGAACCCGACTTATCAATTGAAGAAATGAAAAATGTTATTAAGTATTTTCAAAAGGGCAAGACTCCAGGTGACGATGGCTTTCCTGTCGAATTTTACGTAACCTTTATAGAACTAATCGGACCCAACCTGTTGGATTCTTATAATGAAGCTTTTCAAGAAAACAAACTCTCGATTTCGCAACGAAGAGGAATTATCAATCTAATCCCAAAGGGCGATGAGAACTTAAACGATTTAAGAAATTGGCGACCCATTACTCTTCTTAATGTGAATTATAAAATTCTTGCAAGAATCATAGCAATGCGTATGGAACCTTTCTTGCCAAAACTAATTCATCCTGACCAAACTGGCTTTATTAAAGGAAGGTATATAGGGCAAAATATTAGGCTTCTAAACGACTTAATGTCGCACACCGAACGCAATAATATTTCTGGTATCTTTCTCTTTGTAGACTTTGAAAGGGCTTTTGATTCGCTAGAATGGGATTTTTTGCATAGGGCTCTAAAAGCTTTTAACTTTGGACCAGCTATTAGGAAATGGATTATAGTCCTCTACAACGATGTCGAAAGTGGAGTGATGAATGGAGGCTATATGACTGATACTTTAAAATATCAAGAGGGGTACGGCAAGGCTGTCCACTTAGCCCATACTTATTTATTCTTTCTGTCGAATTGTTAGCACTGAAACTCCGTTATATTCCAGAGTGTAAAGGTATCTCTCTTCCAAACTCTCAAATAGTGAAGCTATCTCAATTTGCCGATTACACAACATTCATTTTAAGTGATATAGACTCCCTTAAGGCTTCTTTGCATTGTATTAACATCTTCGGTGAAATATCAGGTCTTAAATTAAATGCGACAAAGACAAAAGCTATGTGGATTCGATCGAAGAAAGAGTGCAAGAATAAGATATTGAATTTCACATCGATAAGAGAACCTATAAAAATCCTTGGTACATATATATCATACGATCAACAAAAAGCTAATGGGGCCAGTTTTTTTAGCAGAATTCAAAAAATAAAGACGAAACTGAATATGTGGCAGACGCGTGACCTTTCTCTTTATGGCCGAGCGCTCTTAGCGAAAACAATAGGAGTATCTCAGTTGATATACACTGCTTCGATGCTTACGGTCCCTGAACTATTATTCAAAGAACGCAAGCTGAACTCTTTGCTTTCCTGTGGAGAAATAAGAAAGACAAAATTAAGAGAAAAGTGATTTATCAACCTCTTGTAGATGGAGGTTTAAATTTTATTAATTTCAGAACTTTGTCAAAGTCCCTTCGTCTGAGCTAGATTGGCAGACTGCTAGATAGCAGCGACGCTAACTGGAAGGCAATTCCAAATTACTATTTTAATAGACATGGTGGCCTAACCTTTTTACTAAATTGATACAAAATGCATTGATTCAAGCTTGCCCCTGTTCTATAAAGAAATGCTAGAATACTTTCAGGAGCTTGCTAATATGTATGACCTTGACCAGCGACGGAAATTTGTCTTGTGAAATAATAGGGAAATAAAGATTGAGAGGAAAACATTGTTTTGGAAAACATGGTTTGGAAAAGGAATATTTTTGGTGCAAGATTTGCTTAATGAACACGGAAAGTTCTTGTCTCTCCAAGAATTTCAGGATAAATTTGATTTAGAAATTAATTTTCTTCAATATTTTCAAATGATTGCTGCTATTCCCAGCGAGATTAAATGTAGTGCATATAAAACGCAAATTACGCCTGATGATCTCTTCAAAGTGGAGGATATACTTCAGTTAACTAAAAACCCTTCGCTCTCCTTGGCCAAAATGAGGTGCAAACATTATTACAAACTTTTTAATGAAAACTGTATCATTGTGCCTACTGATGTGAAAGCTTGGGAACAACTCTTCCCTGATT
>NC_090888.1:45337857-45350357 GCF_036669925.1 Montipora capricornis | reverse complement strand
CACACTTCTTTAGGTACTTCAAAAGAAAGGTGGTGAATAGGCTCAGCAATCTCTTATTTCAAGCCGCTGGGAATAAACTGAAAAGAAAAACAACATAACATTTTTAATTGTTCATATAAATTTTCACTGCATTTATTGTATAATTCGTCTCTATGACACCCTGATTTTACGACGAAATGTGGACTTTGATCCACTTTGACCGGCCGGTATCTCAATAATTGGCACATGTATTCAAGTAACATTAATATTTCATTTCGTAATATTTTCACTGTCCTTAGTATGAAAACAAAAGTAATTTTCAATCCATATGCCAAATCATGGACTATGTAAATTCATTACCTTTCCACTGTAATTTCCATGACTTAAAAAAAAAACACTTTTCTGAGTTATCTTTCCAGACCGAGACGAAGTCGAGGTTTTTATTCACTGATAATGGCAGTTTTTATACTAGAGACGCATAATTCGTCTAGCATAAAGACAGGCACAAGACGAATTATGCGTTTGGATAGTTCGTCCAGACGAATTATGCGTATTGTGCCCGTCTTTATGAATTGAACAGACGCAGAAAAAATGTTTGCCCAAGTTCGTCCCCAGACAAATTTTGAGTCTCATATAGTTCGTCCCGTCTTTACACTAGATGGATAACATGAGAGACGCATAATTCGTCTGGACGGATTATGCGTCTCTAGTATAAAAACGGCCATTCTCCGAGGCTGAGGTGAATAATTGTTTTGTTATAATTCCATAGGTGTTATTTTAAAAATATGCATTTTCGTTAAAGCAATTCATTTCTTCGTCTTTCACCTTGACAAAATGGCTTGCGACCATTCAGTTGAAAAAACCGCTCAGGTGATTATCCAAAGCAGCCTGGTAATGTAGAGTGTCTAGATTTTCATTTCATTACGATCGCGGGTGCTCTTGGGGTTCCAACTTGTTCAAGGTGTTGGCGATGTCATGTTTTCAGAAATGCACTTAATTAGAGAGCAGATCCAATTTTGAATCTTGCATAGTTGAATCTATCAAACGACCTGCCTCGATGCGAGTCGCTCTCATGGTTGATTGATATTTTTACTTGAAGAACGAACACAGCTTTATATGTCTTAAGCTAAAAGCAATGCTAACGTAGCAAATACTTAGCAAATGCTTAGACTTATAGGGGCACTTTGTGCTGGATGTCAAAATCTATAGACACACCCCGCGATGGGGGAGTCAGGGTGGTTTAGTGGTCATCAATCGTGCCTCCCACCTCTGTGACGTAGACCCAGGCTCAACGCTGGCCTCGGGTCGTATGTGGGATGAGTTTCAGTCGATCTCAACCTGACTTCGAGGATTTTCTCCGAATACTCCGGTTTTCCTCCCTGCTCAAAATCGACTCCCAGTCAATTACATCTTGCTGGGTTTGCGGTGATCCGAGATCACACATGGATCGTATGGCGGCAGCCGTGGGCGCCTTCACATGCATTCGGTCCGATCCCGTTGAGCCGGTTGATCCTGAAAAGCCCTTGTAGGGAGCGGTCAACTAAGCGCACACACATTTACTTTTACCTTGAACAAGCTGGAACCTCCAAGAGCATCCGTGATCAGAATGAAATGAAAATCAAGACACTCTACGTGAACAGGCTTCAGTTATCATTGTATACATTATTAGGCGGAAGTTCGGCTTGGATTGTCGCGTAATAATTGATCACCTCAAGTGCAACAACCAATCAGCGCAGAGAATTTCAATAATCCCCAAAACTTGTTTGGCATTCGCGAAAAGCATAATTAAACAAAGTAGCGATTTGTCTTCCAAGACAAATCGCTTTTTCTTGACAATTAAAATTGTCAAGCAGTCTTCCCAGCACAAATTTGGTTTCTGCCTAAGAAGACACTTCAATTCCGCGGATTTCACATTAACCGTCTTCCCAATCAGGACTCTAAACTTTGGAAGGTAAAGAGTGGAATTTATACGTGCGAATTCGACTTAACACATTTTTAGTTGATAGAATTCGTGTGTTTGATTTCAAAATCAGTTTTGACCAATTCTGCAGTTTCAAACGCTAATTGCAGTTAGTCCCAGTAAAAATGATTTTATTTTGACTTTTATAGCCCGCGATTATTTTCAATAAAAGTTGATTACAAAAAACAGCACGGATTGTCAAGGACAGGTAGGTGGGGAGGTATGACTCAAATCTGAGGTCTCGTGGAAGAATTTTTTCTTCTTCTGATGTTAAATTTTGAATAGCTCATTTAAGGAAGAGTCTTGTCAAAATCGAGAATTTTTACTCCGCAGAATGGCCGAATTTAGAGGGCTGAGAGCCTGTCTGCTTCTCCTGTTGATGGTGGCTCTTTGCAACGTAGACGTGATTGGTATCTCACCTTTCGCCCAATATTCTTCCTGTTCTACTGTCTGTCGCTGCTTCAACAACCAGGCTGGACAGGTCTCTGTAAAATGTAACATTTCTGGAGAACACATCGCAAGAGACGAAATTCAACTACCACCAAAACTATACTCATTGTAAGTACATTGGCAAGTAGCTGACCATTTATATTATCTTTTATTTCTTGGGATGGTAATCTTTCGTTAATTGAACCTCCCAATAGCAAACAGGTTCAGTCGGTAACTAGTTCAGTGGAACAGCCTTAACTAGTCATTTTTTTGTCCATTTTAGAGGTACTGTATAAAAAGCTTATTCGACTTCAACTCTGGTCATCGCGGTATCGATTTTTGATTTCATATCCGCAGTTCATATATGATTCATTTCATATAACATTTCATCATTGATTCATTCCTCACGGGACCATTAGAACCCACAAATGACCAGCTCCCAACGTCAGTGGCTTCATAGCTCAGTTGGTTAGAGCGTCGTACCGGAATCGCGGGGTCACGGGTTCAAACCCCGTTGAAGTCCTGAATTTTTCAGGCTTCTCTGCGCAATTCTAAAAATTGCGTTCATGACTGCGAAGATCATAGCTTCACTTGATTAAAATTGTTGGATATTGTTTGCAAGGCTTGTTTGTTTACTGCTGTCAGCTCAGAGGTGCTTGATCACTGTAAACTGTATACACTAATGACGATTAATTTTGTACTTTACGCAGAAGCATAATTATTTCCATATACACTGTATTGCTTTCTGGGGTTAGAAACGGGAGCTCCGGTTTTACGCTTGGCTAAATCTATACAATACAATACAATACATACTTAATTGACCGCTCCCCATAGGGGCTTTTCAGGGCCAATGAAACAATCAACGAAACAACAGAACACAACAACAACAACTGTTAAGAATCCCAACTGGCCGGAGGCAAACCAGTTGGCTATTTACAAGTGCAGCTGGGAAGTTGAACCAGGGACTACCAGGAACAAATTCAGCGAGTGGTCAGAGCGGGTCCTAAACCCGGGATCTCAGGATCTCAAGGCAAGCGCCCTAACTACTGGGCCACACTGCCTCAGTTGGTAGAACATTGCACGGGCATCGCAGAGCTCATGGGTTCCAATCCCGTAGAAGCCACCTCCATTCCCTGGGGTTTTTAATAGTCTATCCTTAAGACGATTACCTACTTTCTCGTCTCATGAGGTTTCTCGTTCTGATAGGGATTTGTCCCACAATAACTTGTCTACGATACCAACGTCATCGTTTCAGAATTATTCAGAAATCACAAACTTGTAAGTATGATGAGATTTCCGATAACCAGAAGGACATGACCTTAAAGCGTGTAACTTGCAACTCTTTTTCCTTGGAACAAAGCTAGGGGTTTTAGGACACCAATTTTATGCCAAAATATGGACAAAAATGAGATCGATGCGGCACGCGCGGGAAATTGCACGAGCTACGTTAAATCCCTAAAATAAGGAAATTTCTAAACTCAAAAAACCCTAGCTCTGAAGCAGGGTTAAACCGTTCAAGGTCATGGGCTTCGGCAATAACTTAATAGCAATTTTTTTAAAGCTGTCAGTCAGAACTACTGGGTGAATTTGAAGTTTCTAACATATGCAACAACTGGATAACTCGAATATATGAATGGTCGTCTATGTTTGAGTAGAAATAGCTCAAGACGATAGGGGACAAGCCTTTTAATCTACCTTGGGAGGTGAAGCATGTTTACTTAATAAAAGCGCTAGTATAAGAGAGACAAATTAGTAGTTCATTTCCAAAGTGAAGTGAAAACTTGATAAAGCGAACAAAACCGGGAGTCGTTATATTAGGTTCCTCATAAAACCTAAACTCACTTTACTGTCTAGCCTCCTAGAGCCGCTAATCAACGTAAAAAAAGCCCTCAGACTTTTAGGAATTCGAGAAACATCCAATATCATAAGCATGTGTTTGTTCAACAGAAGTCTAGATGACAACAACTTGAAAAATCTGACATCCACAGCTGCATTACGAGTATTTCCTTTTCTACAATATCTGTAAGTATTAACAGTATTCAATAACCATTTCTTGTATTTGATTTGTTCGCCCGAAACTAACCTTCTGTCACATTTGTTGTTTTATTTTTCATTTACCTTGGGGGGGGGGGGGGGGGGAGAAGGGGGATCCGCTTGCCCATGGTGCTATCTCCCTTGACGACAAGGGAGAAAATAAGGATTTATATGGGACTGCCCGATAAACGACCTGAGAACATAATTTTACGAAAAAGTTCTCAATTAAAAAGCCTAACCTTATTGCCACTCTGGGTCGCTTCCTTCCTGTGTGGGTTTTTTCCAAATTCGACGCGGATCGAGCCGTTATCAGTTTCTCAGTTGTCAACGGTTATAATAAGATACCAAGACTGAAGACTGAATTTTTACGAGCTCACGAAATTAAGTCAAATATTCCTCGATAAAATGTTCCCACGGTTACAATTCCACCGTAGAATTCAAGAACAAAGGTTTTTCTTTCATTTCAATCCTCTAGCCGCACAAGCGAAGCCCTGCCACGTCAGGCGGCTGTAAGTGTCCCAAACGAAACGATGAAAAGATCCTCTTACTCTTTGAACACCACACGGCGACCGTTGAGTTCGGTTTGGTAACGTCGTCAGGGACGACAAAGACTCGTTACCAAGCCACAAACAAAGACTCGCCCTGGAATTCTACGGTGGAATTGTAACCCTGGGAACATTTTATCCAGGAATATTTGACTTAATTTGGTGGGCATGTAAGAATTCAGTGTTCAATTCGCATCGAATCTAAAAAAAAAAAAAACCACACAGGAAGGAAGCGACCCACAATGGCAATAAGATTAGGCTTGTTAATTGAGAATTTTTTCGTAAAATTATCTTTCCAGGTCTTTTACCGAGATTCCCATACAGATCCTTATATTTTAGTTGGCGTTCCCTCACTACTGTTAGTTCCGGTTCATACAGCAACAAAGGTTGACAATTAGACAGGTTGTAGCTTTTAAAGATTACAATTCGTACATTCTTCCGGAACCTATCACGCGAGTTTGAGCAGCCACAACCTTAAAGTTGACAGAAAGCCTTTCCAGACACTAAGTCATATATTTGGCAAAGCTAACGATCCTGTGCTGAGAAAACAACGAATCTACTCTGTCCCATACAATGAGTGTGATCATGAGTACATCGGACAGAAAGGAAAACTTTGCTTTGTCAGACCACGCTTGCCGAACTAACCCTGCAATCGTATGGGATATTTCTAAAATTAACACCAACAGAAGCCCATGAGTAGCAGCCACCATATGCGCTATATCCTTTAGTGAACCGTTGCGCGTATCTTTCTATTTATAGCATTAACCCTCCAGCAGAACACTCACATCTACATCAATTTGCATACATTGAATTTTTCCTTTTTTGTCTTCGTTTAGACAATCACTTTATTTTTTGATTGGCCATTTAAAACAGCGCGTGCAGAGCCGAAGAACTCGTGTTATTCTAAGAATAGAAAGATCCTCATAGGGCTTGTATGGGAGAGGCAACCTCCTATTAATGGGTTCTTGTCACCAATAACTGGCGGATACCATCAACCGTCCTTGTTTGGGAGCTTGGCACATCAATGCTGTCCATGCTCCTTTGAACTTTGGTGATGGCCTTTTATCTTTTTAAAGGGAAAGGATGGTAATTACTAATAAAGAACGCAAATTGGCAAGAATCTATCAGGGCTCGTTGTGACAGCTTTGGATTGCCCCTGATGCATCAGATGGGAGCGTCAAAACGTTGGGACTTATATTGTAATTTTTTTAAGTTACATGGAAATTTCTCCAAACCAGAGTGGAATCAAACTAACTTACGGATACCAACCCACGTGATCATCCTTTTGGATGTGAAGGGAAACAATTTGCATCTTGGCGTCAGACTCAGTCTCAGTCGGTGACTATATTACCTGTGACAGTTATATTGGCATTGTGAGCCCGAATAAGAACCCCCGAAAACAATGTTAAACGCATGCGGGATATTCTAAAATTACCGCGAAAAAAGACTGAAAAGGACAGAGCTACTCGACAGCTATGAACGAAACGCAGAATTTGTCCTAATGTATTGCATTTTATTTAATTTTCAGATCTTTTCGAAGGAACGCGATTAAACTTGTAAAGAGTGATTTCTTTGAGGGATTAAATCACCTGATATTCTTGTAAGTTCAAAGAATTTAAATGCACAAAACTTTATTCCTTGGTACTTCCCCTTTACTGACACTTGGGTATTTACCCATCCTCGGAGACCCAGGGGCAGATCGTGGAGGTAAGGGGAAGTCTAAACCGGCAAATTCTTCTCGCCCTACTATGCTTTTCTTCGGGAGTCGCCATTTTCTTTTGCCGGTTTAAACTTCCCCTTGCCTCCGCGATCTGCCCCTGGGTCTCCGAGGATGGTAGTTACTCAGTCTGCTAGTCCAATACTGTCTGTCTGGCAAGTATAAAACTTCGATGCCCAGCCGCAGTTAGCCTTTTTTATACTTGACATATTTCGTCTAATCCATGCCATGTTCTAGCTGTCACTCATACGGAGAAAGGTTGCGGTTTTTAGCGTGCCAAGTGTAAGCTCGCGATTGGATTTTGCATTGAAACTCCAGTCGCTGTTATTGGTGAAATGTGCTGCCCCCTTAATCTCATGTATAAAAGTAAAGCTATGTGAATTTCCCATTCATGTTCTCTATGCCCTATGATTTGTGCATTTGTCAGGATTGGCCAAAATAATAATTACTAAGGGGGACTGGTTTTGTCGGTGGCGATCGATCATATTCACTATGACCTCATTATGAAAGCGAGTCCAAGTGCAAAGTCCTCACTTCGAAAATTAGTTGATTACTGGACGTCCGTGGCAATAAATTGATTTTATAGTAGCATGATTAAATGCTCTTTGCAATGTTCATTCCTAGAAATTTGGGCCTTAATGACTTGGATGAATGGTCTGGAAACCTGTCATGCAACACCCCAGACCTTCAAATACTGGATATAACAGGGACAACACACTGGATACCAGATGAAAATATTTTGGCTCTTCCCAAACTACAAGAACTGAGAGGTGTCAGCTGGTGCATTTTTTGCCCAAATTGTACAGTTATAAACCCACACAACCTTGTCAACGAATCAGGTGGACGAAGACGGAAGGCCGAAGAATGCCTTAGACAACTTGATGAGATGAAGTTTCTCGAATTTGGAAGAAAGGAACCGAAACAGTTTATTAAACGACGATTCGTACCTGAATGTATGTGTGTCAAGCAGTCGGAATGCGAGTTTCGTCACATTGTGATGCCTTACTTTAAGAAGCGCACGTCTTTGCCCCAACATTTGTTTCTCATAGAATTCGTGTTGAGTCCTTTGACCATTGTAATGAACTTGATCGTCATCATGACTGTGTTGACTTCTAAAACCTTGCGAAAGACACCCTCATTTGTCTTGATTGGCCACATGGGAGGCATCGATCTACTGATTGGTATCTATTCGATATGGGTAGCCCACACGAACACACAGAATATTGACGCAATTTTGGAAGAAATTATGTGGACCGGAAGAGAGTTGCAACCCTCTACTGGACCAATCTTCATTGCAGGACAACTCATCTCGGTCGCCATATCGCTCCTTCTCACTCTAGAAAGATACCTCGTGGTTATTTACTGCATGAACCCTTTAAATTTCATGTCAGTTAAAGCTTGTCACATCTTACTGCTGCTTGCTTGGAGTGGCGCCATCAGCTTTGCTGTCTTGCCCATCTTTGGTGTTGGAGGACTGCACTACAACATAAAAAGAGCTTGCACCCCATTGAGTTATCACGAGGAATTTAACTCAGGGTCCTCTTTGATTCTTCTCAGCTCTCTTGTTGTCATTCTGGTGTTGTACGTGATTACTCTTCCTTTGTACGTCCACATTTTCATATTTGTGAAAAAAAGCAGCAATAAGATGGGAGTAAAACGAGAGTTCTCGCTTGCGAGAAAAATTGCCTTGCTGGTTTTCACAAATTTTATTTTCTTTACCATCCCCATTCTCATTGTCCTCGTCTTCTCGATCTTTGCCAAGTTCGATGACAACCCGTTTGATTTTGAAGGAGATGCTTTTAAAAGTACAATATTCAAGATTGCTATTGGTCAGTGGCTCCCAGTCACATGTCTCAACATTAACTCCTTATTGGATCCATTTCTTTATGCATTCAGACATGAGAATTTCAAGCGGGAAATCAGGCGCAAAGTAAGGAGGCTGTCGAATAAGGTCTTACCTTTCAGGTCACTCATCTCAACTGGTGATTCCACTGAGACAGCACGTGTACAAAAACCAGAAGTGCAGCAAAAAGACACTTCATGTTAGCAAGACCGAAGGACAAGGGTGACGAACCAGTTCAGTCTGAGATCAAAGAACAACAACAAACTAAAAACTGACAAAGCAATCTCGATGCTTTGGAGCCTAATGGTCGGCGATGTTAACAAAAAAAAACATAATCCTGCCACAGACTTTTGATTGCAGTAGCGTACACTTGAACAAGATAAACTAAAATGCTCGCTAGTTCAAATGTTTGCATTTTAATGGTAGGTGCTTTAATTTATAATTCACTGTTTCAAAGTCGCTCATTCTTTTAGCGATTGAGTAGATAGCTACTCAGTGAATGAAGGCCTGTAGTACTCAATGACATTGTGTCAAAACTTTACAATTTTGTATGCTTAGGTAATGAATGCAACTTAAAAAGTTGATTCATCATGGGAGATTAAGGCTGCAAAAAGAGTTCTTTGTATATTTTCACGGATTACCGTCCTTTTCTTTTCATGAGGTGTAACTGATGATTTGTGAAATGTTATCACATAGTCATTCGTGAAGTCCTGTAATTTGGGTAAAGGTAAATTACAGTGCTGATCACCACTGAAGACTGACTTTCAACACCTCTCAGAACACAATGTGAATTAAAAATGCATTTCTTACCGCATTCTTCTCTTTCTTTATTCAAAGTAATGAAATCATACCAGGTTCTACTACTCAGCAAACGAAGCCCTATGGTATTCAATGACATTGTGTCAAGACTTTATAATTTTGTGTTCTTGGGTTCAATCAGACATTGTTTAATACTACTCTGGTTTGGAGTGTAATGAATGTAACTTACAAACCAATGATTCACCACTCAATGTTTCCACACTCCTGTCTCTTTTATTCATTATTAGGGATTAAGCGTCCGTTTCTTTTCATGAGGTGTAAATGATGATTTTACAATGTTATCAAAAAGACCTCTCAGAACACAACGTGAAATAAAAACGCATTTATCACTGCATTCTTCTCTTTCTTTACACAAACTCATGAAATAATATCAGCTGCGAGTTTTACTTGTATTTCGACTCGCAAACAAGTGTTTTTGTCATTTAAATATTTATTTCTGCATTTATTTTTATAAAACACAACTGAAATGCTTTGACAAAAAATACACAAACGTATCCTGAATAGCTTGGTCCAACAACGTTTTCAAGGCGCAACCCAATGTACAAAATTAATTATTGTTAAAACATGTATACGACGAAACCTCATCACATTTTCCCTTTGACACTCTCAGTTGGCAAAATGACAAGTGTGCAGGGAGGAGGTTTTTATGAAACCAGTAGATAAACACTTTCAAGAAACCGTGCTAGTTAGAGGGATTGACTCTGCAACACTGTATCACCGAACAGCTTTGTTATGGTATCATGTGAAACAACAATTTGTGCATAAAGATGCCTTCATTATTAGGAAGCTTAACGGTTACCACAACAGCAGAGGAGCCGTCTAAAAGCAGCCCTGTGTTTCATTTTTATATGCTCACATCTGAAAATGTAACCAAGCAACACCCATTCTTCTTGTTGCAAAGTGATAAACAGGTTAAGATGAACTTGAACTCAGCAACTTAACTTGATTCTCTCTGCAGTTCAAATATTTATGGCTTTCATAAAGTAACTTTCAGTTTCAGTTTCAGTGTATTTACTTGGAAATGCTATGTTGCTTTAAACCAAGGTATGAAAAAATATAAATAAATAAAAGAAAAAAGTAAGTTACAAACAGAAAATTAATCGCTGCTATAGCCTCGAAACTAGGTGCCTAAAGGCATTGACAGATGAGGTGCTTGCTACAAAGGCAGGCAGACTATTTCATTCGGGTATGGTTCTTGGAAAAAAAGAGAATTTATAAGTGTCTGTGGCGGGAGCAAGAATATTAAGCTTTTGCTACGGCGGGTTACAGTTTTGCAATAGCTTAAGTGGTCGTTGAAGTTAATAGGAATTAGTTATTAACTATTTTAAACATCATACAAAGGCGGTCGCGCTTTCTGGCGCTGGATAGTTCAGACCAGCCATCATATCTATATCCTCTACGGGCTCCATTTGAACTCACATAATGACCATCTCCCAGATGGCCTGATAGCTCAACTAGCAGATCACTGCACCGGTAACGCAGAGCTCTGGGTTCGAATCCCGTTCAAGCCTGAATTCTTCAGGCTTTCCTTTCGTTACTGCTCAAGTAGCCTTCATAACTGCGATGATCAGCATCTTAAAGTGGTACTAGGACCAAAAAAAAATTTTGTTTTCCCTTTGGATTTCAAAACTATGTTAACTAACACTAACTCACCCAAGTTTCAAGTTCTGATTTTAAAAAGACAACTGTTTATTTTAGCTGGAATTTTCTTATTTATTGGTCCGCCATTACTAACTTTAAAAACTTGAGAGAGCTGGGTCGAGGAGAAAATGACGTCAAACACTCACGAGTTTAAGAATGCAATGCGTGTGTACGCGGCCTCATTAATATGCAGCACGGGAGTTTCGGGCTTTCAGACTTTCCAACCCGTGTTTTGCATATATAATAAATTGCGTTTACACGCTGAAATTTTAAGCTAGTGAGTAAATGACGTCATTTTCTCTAGATCCAACCCTCTGAGGTCCAATCGTCCGTTTTGAACGTGAGTAATGGCGGACCACGAAATCCAAAACTTACTCTCAAAATAAACAGCCTTTGGATAAAACTCAAAGCTCAAAATTTGCCAGTTAGGTGTTAAGCGAACACGCTTTCAAAATGTGAAGAAAAAAAGGAAATGATTTTTTGATCATAGTACCACTTCAACTTGATTCTCTCCGCAGTTCAAATTTTTATGGCTTTCATATTCACTACCGTTGTATCTACATCCTCTACGGGCTTGATACGAAATCACATAATGACCAACGCCCAGATGGCTTGATAGTGGAGTTCCGCGCGCAGAGGCCGCGCGCGCGCGGAGCTAAGAAAATATGATAACCCATCGATGCGAGAAATTCTGGTTTTGGCTATGATGTCATGCGTCCGTCCGACCGTACGTACGTCTACCCATCTATGTATGCCAATGTGACCAGTATCACGCTAGTTTACAGCATACATCTTTGATATTTAGCTCTTATTAACTGAGCAGGAGGTCTGTATGGGAGAATCTTGACCGAGGTCGTGAGTACAGACCGAACGCAGTGAGATCTGTACACACGGCAAACAAGAACCTGGCAAACACTGAAGAACAATTTAATTCGTTTAACGTAATGGTTTGTACTAACTGACATTTTGCTTGCGAACGGCGATGAGTGGCGTCATCCTTACCTTTTTTCTCATCGTGCTTTTTGGCACTTCCATACACAAATATTCGTAGCAGAAAATACTCGATATTTTTGCATTTTAGTTTGCAATTTGTTCACCACAAAACATTACCGGTCAAGATGCCGGTCTAGATGGGAAAATCTAGACCGTGGTCAAGATCGATTTTAGCCAATCAAATTCGTGAACTTGGTAGTTTCCAGTCCTTGTGAGAAAGAATTGCACGTCTGACCTTTCATTCATTGTGAGGCTAGACGTGCAAAGACAAAGCCTTTATTCCTCATGGACTCCAATAAATTGGGCATCCATGGTATGGTCAATTGACACCTGTCAAAACAAGGTATCCGCTGACCATTATCACGTGACCATATCGCAGGGTCAAGTTTAGAGCTTATCGAGGTCAGCAGTTTTTTTAAGTTGACCGCTGACCAGGATTTAGTTTTCGATTGGATCGCACACTCAAGCAGAGCGAACAGTTTTTCGATGTGCCTCGACATTACAGTGACAAGAAAATTTTGCCCCTATGTTATAAACACG
>NC_090888.1:45325357-45330357 GCF_036669925.1 Montipora capricornis | reverse complement strand
TCTGTTACAAAGCGTAGAAGATTTAATTCTTGTCCTCGGAAAGAAAAACCCAACCAATGGCTAAAGTGGATTTCGAATGTGGCGCCTTCACAAACAATCCAATGCAATAACCATTCATATTCAGAAATGCCGGTAAATAAATGCAGGCCCAATATTGATATTCAACAATAAATGTCTAAGCATTTGCTATCAATTTACAAGGGTTGGAGTTAGCGTTGATTTTAGGTTAGGGTGAGTGCAGCTGTCTTTATTCGAGGAGCAGAGGTTAGGAACAATTTATCACATTAATTCCCAGACAAGAATAGTGTTAAAATTGGGGAAAAGAGCAAGACAACAATTTGTGACACTTATTAAAATAGACATGCATATAATTGCACGAATTTCTGAACAAGTCTATCCTAAAAGCTGGATCACGTCCAGGGGTGGTTCCAAGATTTTTCTTAGGAGGGGCTGCACCTCAAATGGGAATGGGGTGGCTGACTGGTGACGTTTTTTTTTTTTTTGCACCCTTCCTCTAGTTCCGTCCTTGACGTCATAGATTTGACCTAAAACAATAAAACTAAAAAGACAGAGCCTGTTTCGTCAATTTCAAGCGTTATTACCTGTTCAGCTGCTGGGGGATCAGGCTTTGGCATCAGTGGTGGAATGATTAGCAACTGGTTATAAAGTGCAGTGCCAAGCATAAGAAACAAAAATCCATCAACTGGAGAGGGAAGGGAAAAAAGCCAAGAGCTACATCAGCCACGTTACAAACCAGACACACTGTGTACGAATGACTAAAAATAGATTGGGTTTGATTCAAAAGTGAAAGAAGTCAGAAGAAAGAGATTTTATTTCCCCTCCTCTCGGGCGTCATGAGCGCTCCCCAAAACACGCTAAAGCGCCCTCTTAACGCCTTTTGTGAAAGTTAGGACTTGTAACAAGAAAAACATAAAAGCTTGTGAGTTCGCTTCTCTTAGTCATAGATGCACAAGCGCGCGGCAGTGTATAGCAACCTGGTTTTGTGAAAAATGTTCTTTAAAAATGACAAGAATTTTCCATACATTTTTTGCCCAAGTGAATTAGAGATGGTTGTCCAGCCCTTTCGTTAGATACACAGTACGAATCAGGAGATTAGATTTCTGCACCTGTCAAAGCGACACTTAATCAGTCTAACGCGTTTCTTCCTGTTGCTGTGACAATTCCTGTTACATCACGCGTGACCTCAGGTGGAAGCCCATTGGGCTTTGTAATCACAAGAAGTCTACAAGAAAACCATGTCCTCGGAACTTTTGATCGAAAAAGATTGTTGATATATCTGTGTTTTTTTTTTAACTTCCCCACTATAAACCCTTAAAGAACACAGACGTTAGTTTTTCACCGACTTCACTGTTAAGTTTGTAATTTCTGTTTTGCTTATTTTCTATTCGCGCTGTTTTCATTTTAGTTTTTGAAACCATTTCAACCCACCGTTAATTGTAGAACACAAGTTTCAAAATCTGTGATTACACCCTGCCAGTTTACCGCTCACACTTGCAATCTTGAGAGGAAATATCAACACAGTTGTGAAGTTACATACTAACAGAACCTGTTCTCCTTTGTGACCTAAGATCTCTACAACAGTGTTAAATTTAACGAAGACTTGGAGAACTTTGCTCAGTCTCGTAAGTTAGCAACACTGAAAGCCAAAGCCGCAAGTGTCTCTACAACAGTGCTTGCCGTTTGTTTTGCTTTTTCTGCATCAACAACATAACCCTTTCAGATATTGGAATCCTGCCAATGCAAAAACCTTTTTTACCTTGAAATATTCCATATCTGCTGTCCCAGGCCTCACCAAAACCCTGGACAACAAAAATATAAAATAATTTCCGCTAAACGTCTTGAGGAAACAGGTTTCATGCAAAATACTGGCTGACAAACACGACTGAAATTCTATTGGTCAAAGCAGGACCAGAAGACCAAGAAGACTGTCAGAATTTCTGCAACCTTTTCCAAAACAGCAAAAGTGCAAACAAACTGGTCTTTCAAACTGCAAAGTGCAACACCTGATTTATCTGATTTATCTGCTAAGACCTCTTACAAAAAAGCTAAAAGGGATTCTTGGAAAAGAAAAAAACGATAAGGGGATACCATTATCTCTTTCTTCCAGTGCCCAGATTCCTTGCAGTGTTTTTTCATCTCCTATCTTCAAACATGCAAGGTAAGTGGTTCATAAGGTGCATTATCACATTAAAAAATAAAGTGTACCTCATGAAATACGTAGTGGACTAAGAGATCAACCAGCCACACAACAATTGTCCTAAGAGCATCTATCAGTGTTCTGTGCACCGCTGAAATAGCAAACAGCCAAAATGTTTTAAGGTGGCTCAAACCAGTTTCAACACTTAAGAAACGTTCTTATTAGGATTCACACTACAATACTTTATCAATTAACAGAGACGTTATGGTACCCTGTCAAACACCAATTATTGCTGAAAAGGATTCGGTCACTTTGTGACGTAAAATGGTACCGTGGCAACAGGAAAGCCTTGCATAAACACCCATATTCTGGCTCTAACTGCTTATGTCTCAAAAACGAATTCGGTGACCCCCATTTCTTTTATTTCGGAAATGTAATCAGCATTCCAAAATGAAACTTTCTGCAAAGTTTAAAAAAATTCTGGGTAGCGGATTCAGAGCCACCTTATAATTAAATAATTGAAAAGTTTAGGTAGCTCTGAATGCGCTACACAGAAGTTTTTTTAAACTTTGCAGAGAGTTTCATCTTGCCCTGCTGATCACTTTTGCGCAATAAAAAATTGGGGTCACCCAGTTCGTTTTTCACATATGAGCAACTAAAGCCAAAATATAGGGTGTTTTTGCAAGGCTTTCCCGTTGCCATGGCCACTTGTTACGTCACAAATATGACTGCATCTTGCTCAGCAATAAGTGATGTTTCACATGCTACCATAAAGTTGCTGTTACGTAATAAAGTGTTCTAATGTCAATCCTTTTAATAACAAGGTCTCTTGAAAGTGTTGAAACTTGTTTGAGCCACTTTAAGCTTAATTTTGCAATTTTACTATTTTAGGCCTAATATAGGTTGAAAGGTTTCGCTACTAAGAATGGGATCAACTGCGCTTATAAATGTAACTACTGGGAATTGAGGTTGACGAGGCATTGGGATGGTAATGCCAAACAGATGTCATCTGTGAAAAGGTTTCTGCAGGCATGGCGGCCTTGAAACGCATCCGCTCCCTGGTGCCTCACCAAACCTGGCTGCGAATGTGTGAGGCTTTAGTCCTTCCCTACCTAGATTATTGCTCTGAAGTTTGGGGTTGCATCGGTAAAATCCAGTGTGACAGACTCCAGAGATTTCAAAATAGGACCGGGAGAATTATAACCTTTAGTGATTTTAACACAAGATCTTGAGCAAAGACCCTTGAATCAGCTCACGATAAGTGTTTTAAAATCAGTGAATAGTCTTTCAGTATCCGCATGGTTTGAAACATTTGTTTGAGACAACCTCCGCAATTCATTCATACAATTAACGTGGCTCCTCAAACAATGTTTTCGTGCCCCGGCCCCGCACCAAGGCTGCTAAGAGGGCGTTTAGCTATAGAGGTGATGTCACGTGGAATGGCTTGACAACAAAGTTAAGGAGGGGCTTGATCTGAACTCTCTCGGGTCTGCTATGATTTGAGGGAGTTGCGGAAGTATACTTACTTTAGTTGTTATGAAGCTTGTTTAGGTAATTCTTAGCTCTAGTGTTATACTTTTTGTAATGTTTAAAAAACGAGCAGCAGTGGGTTATCTGGGTTTAAAAACACGAGGCGCACCCGAGTGTTTTTAGACCCGATAAAACACGTGCTGCGAGTTTTTTGAACGGCTTCAAAAACATTCTACAAAGAGTGTGTCCCTCTGGATTCAAAACAATGGTTCAAATTGTGAGAGGCGAATATTAGCATACACGAAAAACAAGCTATGCCTTATTAGTATTCTTTATATAAAGCATACTCACGAGGAGTGTTTTATCAGGATATAAAGCTCATACACGTGACGTTTTATCGATGTTTTGATACAGTGCTAGGTCATGAATTATTAATGAGTTTTTTTTGAAATTAAGTTTTGCTCCAGTGCAATAAACATTAAAATAATAAAACATTTTTCTAGTATTAGGATATTGTAATTGTTCAGCTTGTGTCTTTTTGTAATTTTTATGTAAACGGCTCACTGGAAGAGCATTTATAATGAAGTGATACCGTTAATAGAGCTTTACTACTATTAGTACTAGAGGCATTCACCGAAGATGCCAACCAAAAAGGAGATTATAAAGGGGAAGCGAATTGAGACATAATACAGTGTAACTACGTTGAAAAAGTCAAACAATGGTCAACGGTTTCTTACCTGTTAGCGATTTGGTGACTGCTAGTCCAAAGAAATTGTAAAATGAGATTGAACAAATGTACAGCACTAAGGGAAAAATATATAACAGTTAAATACATTTCACAACTGTTTACATTGATATGAAAGGCGTCCTGCTTCTTTAAAACGTTTCTCAAAGATAAAGTTGACAAGAGCACTAATTAGAGGCACTACCGAAATTTACTCAAATCAAATCAAATATAGGTTTTTTGTGGCGAGGGGAAAACCGGAGAACCCGGCAAAAAATCTCTCGGAACAGAGAAGATAACTGAAAAAATTAAAACCACATATGACGCGGAGTCTGGGAATCCAACCCAAGCAACATTGGTGGGAGGCGAGTGCTCTCATATCACTGCGCCCTCCCTGCTCCCTAAAAATTGACGGTTATAACTTGAACTCACAATTGACCAACGGCTTTGATTGCTCAGTTGGTACAACTAGTTCAGCGCACTCGCATGGGCACGGGTAAGAACGTCAGTGACACACCTGGCTATCGCCTCGTGTGCCACTTTTTTGTTCTTATCACATTTTGACGCCATCTGTGATCTATTACTGAACAGACGCACGGCAACATGGAATCTATTTGTTAAGTACTTAAAAGGACGGTGCCTAATATT
>NC_090888.1:45300357-45317857 GCF_036669925.1 Montipora capricornis | reverse complement strand
GGTTGCTGATCACAGCAAAAAAAAAAAAAAAAAGTTTCAAAATGCAGAAAGAACTGAATGGCACGGAGCAGAAATGAGTAGAGAGTCATCAATATAATTATCTTCCTCCCACATAGACAGAACGCCTCTCCTGTGGAAGAGTGTCACATTTACTCAGGGGTTGAAGTTGTTAAAAGTAAAAAAAAAAAAAGGTCTTAATAAGTCATTACGTAATATGGCATACTAATGTTATGAGGGAGGAATGTGGTGATTTTATTTAGGAATTGTAATGACACGGTCTGACATACAAAGATTAAAATCAAATGAAAATCCGGGCATATTATGTTCAGTGAACTAAAAGGCTTCATCTACTTCTTTGTAATGATATTCAATGTTTTTTCTTACCACAGTAACAATCATTCCAATCCAATGAATTGGCCACAACTTCCTCTTAAGAAATATTTTCTTGAAAGAAGAAAAAACAGCTTTACGTTAATTTTTATTCCATACCTAATACCAAGTGTTTCTTTATGAAACCTCGCTGGCAGTTTTGCATGATGCAGTAGTTTGCATGAGAAGCAGTGTTTGGTTAGGTCCTGCACTGTGGGTAGTTCAAGGCATTTAAATTTCAGATTAATAATTCGTAATTATCAACAACTATAATAATGATATACAATAATAATGATACTAAAATATTTATACGGCACCAGTATCCTAATGTTCAAAGGCACTTAACGATATTGATTAAAATCAAACTTAAAATATTAATAATACATTGTGAATAAAGAAGATCTAAAAAAGACAGTAAAAAAGCTTTTTAACCCATTGACACACCCATTGACACACCCCAGTTGATGAGTAAAATCGTCTGGCGTTAGACAGAGTAAAATCTGTAAAGTCTCACTCCCAGGGGTCAATGGGTTAATGGAAGGGACACAGGTTTTGACCGCTTAACCTCTGTCTAACCTTTTTTGCGCAGCCTTTTGAGTCGTCCATTACTTGTATCCAAACATCTTTTTTTTTAATTTTCCCTTTTAATTTTGTTAAGGAAATCGATATACATCACAAAATCCTTCTCTTATTGGTACTCAGGGAAACACTGAGGAATGCTTTACCATAATATGATTTAAAAGCAGTTTTTTAAGTGCTACTACAATTAAAAAAATCGCTCTTCTTTTTCCTTCAGATTTTGAAAGTGTACGTATTTGCTTCACACCTGACTGGCAAATTTTGAGCTTCAAATTTTATCCAAAGGCTGTTTGCTTTGAGTGCAAGTTAAATGGATTTCATGGCTACCATTACTCATGTTGAAGAATGACCGATTGGACCTCAGAAAGTTTAAAAGTCTGAAAGCTCAAAACTCCGGTGTGCTGCATATTAAATTTAGGTATGTGCACACGCCTTGCATTTTTAAACTACCGAGTCTTTGACGTCATCTTATCCTCCATCCAGCTCTCTCAAGATTTTAAAGTTAGTAATGGTGGACCATTAATTAGAAAAAATTCACTCAAAATAAACAGGTGGTTTTTTTTAAAATGAAGGCTTAACACTTCAGTCACTTAATAGTGTTCAGTTAACATAGTTTTGAAATAGAAAGAAAAAGTAGAATTGATTTTTGGTCAAAGCAACACTTTAAAAACGTTACAGTAACTTTCTTTTTTATTTTAATCCATTGACACTGGCAGAGAGACTCAACAGATTTTACTCGATCTGTGCAAAGCCAGACGACAAACTCATCGACTCTGGGTGTCCTACTAAGGGTGTTTGAGGTGTCAATGGGTTAAGAGGACACTTACCCCTTATGATATACATGTAATGATTAAAGTGGTTGTGTGGGGCCTGAAGTGGCTCATCTTGTGGTCCAAGTGTCAATGCCAAGTAAAATTGAAATGTGCAATTCCAAATGTTTGTAAGAGTACTAGGCACAGAGATCAATTCATTTTGGTTTAAAAGTTCAGGGTACCTCTAAGATCATCATGACAACATGACATATGATTTCTTAAACTTTAAACAACCCCCACATGGTCAGAGTTTTTTTCCTAAGTTTGCTTTGTTTATACTCACTGATAAAATGCCAGTAAAAATAATAATTGAACCTCTGAGCATCTGCCAAACAGATGCACTGACATAAAGAAGGCCAATTCCTAACAATATATAAACCAGAAGTTAGACAACATTATAAAGCATTTCCCCTTGCATGTCAGGTAAGCAAACTTTGTAAAGAATGGCACCTAGATAATAATAATTGATCAAAATGAATGACAATTTAATAAGACTAGTGCAAAATTACTCTGACCTGCTAATGTGGTTCCAAACAAATCACAAACAGTTGGGAAAGCAAATATCCACTGAAATACTCTGCAACGACCAAGAAAAAGGTAGTCTGAAAAGTTCAAAAACCTTCACATATTTTCAACCATTTCCTATTTTCATGGTTAATGTGCTGAAAATATATTTATTAATTTTGTGCTCTGCATTGGAAAACTTCCAGCCTTAGGCTAACCAAAAATGAAGGGAAAGGAAAACTAATGTACCAACAGACTACAGTAAGTGGGAAAGCATTCTTGTGCCAATGAGAAAACAGAAGGTGTACAACCAGCCTTGCTTTATTGGTCCTGCACTTATATATAATGTATATAAGAATCCCTTCAAGATGAATTAACCCAGCCTTCATGACGATCATCCTTAATTGCCTCGCCTAAGGCCAATAATCGCTAAATTCTGATGGTTCAGTTGAACCTAAGTTGTAGATTTGCCAGACTAGTCTGAGGGCTGTAGTTAATGGGGATCAAGTCTGAATTACTGGAACAAAACATGAACCAAACCTGGGAACAAAAAATACAACATGGCACAAGTCACCCAAATATGAGCAATTTCTTTCATTGACAGCAAATTGCATGCAACATTAAAAATTGGTTTTGGGCAGTATTAATCACAGGTGCTGTACTCAACTGCTATTGATTTATTAAAGGTTCTGATTATAGTTTTAAAGTGGACCAAGATGCTGTCAACCCTTTCACCCTTTTTATTTAGTTGCATCCAAATCCAATATTGCCAACAGATCTATTTTTTACCAATTCTTGCCAATTGAAGTTGACTGTCCAAATTTAAAATAAATTGGATAGTTTTTGCTGGAACTTTTATTTCAGCTCTGCTGAACAAACCGTCCAATTTGAGAAAATAAGAAAGGATTACGTTTTTGCAAACGTTGGCCCTGTAGCACTATATTTGAACAGACTTAACTGATTAGAGTGTAATGTGAAGTGCTTGAGGTTTCTACCCCATACAAACCATGTGAGCATTAGCCCTACTAATTGAAATGGGCCCACACAAGGACAGAGAAAAGCTCTGACCAGGGTCAGGGAATTGAAGCCATGACTTTTGAGTTAGATCACTGCTGCTCTACCATTACTGAGCTACAAGGTCAGACGGGAACAGGCCGTGGGAACTGAAGATGTTAAAGTCAGGGCAAGTAACATGTACAGGTAAAAGGAAGGATTATGCATAAATTATTATAAGGAAGGATTACGCTTTTGCAAACGTTGGCCGTGTAGCACTTATACAGGAATAGACTTTACTGATTAGAGTGTAAAGTGAACTGCTAGGTTTCTACCACATATGAACCATGCGAGCGTTAGCCCAACTAATGGAAATGGGCCCACACAAGGACAGAGAAGAACTCTGACCAGGGTGGGAATTGAATTCACGACTTTCAGGTTAGATCACCGCTGCTCTACCGACTGAGCTACAACTCTGGTCAGACGGGAGCAGGCCGTGGGAACTGAAGATGTAAAAATCTGGATACTTTCAATCACCCAATCAAATGTCAAGATTAAAAAAGAACTGAGTATTGGCCAATCATGTTGCAGCTATTAGGGAGCTTAAGCATGCAACGTTGTTGAGCCACAGAACAGACACCGGAAGTGAACATTTCGCTCACCGGGACAGTGGTTCCTCTCTGATTTTTATTAAATAAACTTAAATAATTTCTAACAGTGAGAAGAAACCCTTTTTGGAAGCTACATATTTATTATTAATAGGTAACTGAGGACTACATTCTTGTCCAATTTGAAAATAATAATTGGATTAAAAAAATTCCTCAGACTGCCAAATTGGATGAGGCCAAAGTTCTCAGAATTTTTCTCATCCATTTATTTCCAAATGGGACAGCGTGTGGGCCACCGGTTAGCAAACTGTTTTAGGTTCATGTGTTACCCTCGTTAAATAAAGTATTGTATTGTACTGTATTACATTAATAATTATACAATCATGTAGTCCTGTTAAGTGGTATGGCCCTAGACAGAGTAAAATCTATAAAATCAGGTACATGAAGTCTAACTTGAGTTTTCTAGGGGTATTTTTGGGCTTAAATGTCAGGCCATTTAGTCCTCTCAAAACTCAATTACCCGTAACAAAAGGTAACCAATTAAGGATTTGAATGCATTCTCTATCTTTTTTAGTCTAGACTGTTGATCTCAGGAAAAAAAAAAGTTGCACAAGTTCCAAATGATTGGACTTAATTTGACTGTGGGTCAATCACTGCTTTTTCTTTATGTACTGTACACAGTGTTCTCAGCTAGGCAAAGCATAATATTATTTCTGCTTGTTTTTGAGATGATTCTGTCTACCTTATAGCACACTCAACTTGTGGTCGGTTTTCCTACTTTTTTTACCAAGCTGTTTTGACGCATAAAGCTGATACACAATTATTTTACTATACTTTTTCCCATGGGAATTGCTACTCAACCATTTATTAACAATTTTGTTGATGCATGAGGAAAGTAGAGAAAGAAAATGTCTGGATAATCAAGCACTAAGTTAGCTGTACAGGCCTTCTGATAGGGTGCGATTAAAAAATGCAAATTATGCGATTTTTTCAGGGCAGATTGTGCGATTAGAAAGGCCAATTATGCGATAAATAATGTAAATTATGCGATTTTTTTCTCAGCAATTTTAAGCTTGTTTTATAAGGTTTCAGGTTAAGAAAACACTTTTTTGCTGCTCTTAAGACATTTTGAACACAAAGGAACAGTAATTATGTATCTCGATCGACATTAGTTGGGATAAATAAAAAAAAAAGAGGTCTTCTGCACTACCGGTGCACCACGTTAAAAGTTGAAAGGACACGGCTAACATACCAAATGAATGATCAAGGTGCTTGTCAACCACGAACTTACGAAGACGGTCAATCACAATAGGGCCATACCCCCATTTATACGAGAGAAAATAAGCCGCGGCTTTCTCTGGCGCGGCTTACAGAAAACTCGAATGTTCACCCCGTATAAATGGGGTTTTGCTAAAAGCAGGCCCGCGGCCCAGCGGCCCGCGGCCCACGGCCCGCCACGGCCCAGCGGCGGCCCGAAGGCCCAGCGGCCTGCGGCCCACGGCCCGCGACGGCCCGGCGGCCCGGAGGCCCACACAGTTTTGTTGTCCAGCGGTAAATCCACGCGCATGCACAGCTTTGCATCGGGTTTGGGCGCGCAAATGAAAGACGGTGAGTTTGAATTCATTTACCATTTTAATAATCATTTCAATCCTTTTCGATCCTTTCTTTCGTTGCATGTTACTAAGTGAAAAACGTTGTCATTCTCTGTTGTTTTCGTCTGGTTACAACAACAAACAGAAACAAGGATTCAAATGATTAAAATGGTAAACGAATAGGCCATTTCCGAGTTCATATCCACCTCCTCTTCAAAGCGAGTCTAAGTGCAAAGTTTTTGTGATGGTAATTAGTTCTACTTTACATATGAATGAAAACTAATTTTCATAAGAAAAACTTCGCACTTAGACTCGCCTTGAAGAGGAGGCAGACATAAACTCGGAAATGGCCTATTCAAACTCACCGTCGTCAATTTTGCGCGCCCAAACCCGATGCAGATCTGTGCATGCGCGTGGATTTACGCTGGACAAAAAAACTGTGGAAAATCAGGACTGGGCTACCGGGCCTCCGGGCCGCCGGGCCGCCGGGCCGCCGGGCCGTCGCGGGCCGTGGGCCGTGGGCCGCTGGGCCTTCGGGCCGCCGGGCCGCTGGGCCGTGGCGGGCCGTGGGCCGCGGGCCGCTGGGCCGCGGGCCTGCTTTTAGCAAAACCCGATATAAATGGTACACCATCTAAGTTCCCGTCTTTTTCCAGCCGCGGCTTATATTGACCTGGGAATATATATTCGTATAAATAGTTCCTTTTGCGTATTTTGTACACCGTGGCCAGAGTAAGCCGCGGCTTATTTTCTCTCGTATAAAAGGCCCTAATATTGCACGACGAGAAAAACATCAGTCCATCGTCCACGTGGAGCGTACCTGTGAGGTACTTTCTTGCTCGATCGTGAGCTGTCAGATTGGGCGGAAGATGGGAACTTCCTTCTTCGTCGAAGAAAAAGCGAGCGTTTTCACAACAAACTTACCCATGGGTACGTTTTTATCAGTTTTCAACGAAAGAAACTACATTTTGCCGAAAAACGTACCACTTCGCTTACTTTTCACAAATCTCTTTTCTAAGAGAAGGCAACTGTGTCATTTCAGTGGTGTGTATATAAGGGAGTGTTTGTGTTGCACCAATAGAAAAAGGACTCGTACCAGGTCCTCGACATGAAAAATAAAGCCTTGAACTTCGAATGTTTACGAAATCGAAGGTGACAGGTTTTTTAGCCTTTTTCCAAGATAAATCATCTTAAAAATGGCGTATTTATGCAGGAATTTCTAAGAAACGTGTTGATTTATGTTTCATTTCATGAAGTTTGTGTGTCCTTTTGTGAATTATGCGATTTTTCGTGAATTGTGCGATCGGATGCGATTTGAGGTCGATTGTGCGAAATCGCACCATCGCGTAATATCAGAAGGCCTGGCTGTATTAAGAGAGTGAATTATAATAGTTACTTGCTGTGTCAAAATTTAAATGTAATATCGCAAGCAGTCCATGGATAAAAATACAGGGATCAATTTATAGCAGCCATTCATCAAAATGAATGAGCTGCTGACTGAATGGTAGTAGCCTGTGAATGCATATGATACGTCTGCCTTCGCAAGGTGGAATGTTAGTTCAGCTTCATGACAATATTATAAAGTTGAGTGATGTGACCTTTCTGCTGTTCTCCTACTGAAGTTACTAAATTAAGCACCTCCATAATCAAAAACATTTCAGGAGCTCAGAGAAACATCAGCTTACAGATCATGCACACTTAGGGTGCGTTCGATTGACCGTATTCTGGAATAAGAATACATGGAATGTAAGTTTAAAATCCTTCGTTTTTACGGGGGTTCACATTAAAATTGTCAAACATCTGCTAAAATGCTATTTTAAACATATTTTTATTATCCTTGCTGCTTCAAAACGCGGCAAACATACCGTTTTAATCATCACTCCACATATTCTTATAATTCCAAAATACTCAATCAAACCTGCCCTTAATTATGACCAGAAATGGACCTTTTATTATAGAGAATTAGATGCATGCCCAATTTTTGACTTCCAACGACATGAATTGTTCCTTTAAGTCTAGTATTAAACCTTTTCTATCTATTTGCAACAAATTATAAAGGTAAGGGTTAAAAGGTTAGCATTATTTTTAACTTAAGGGTAGATGCAGCTGTTTAGAATATCCTCAGTTGGGAAGCAGCATTTGGGGGACACTTTAAATGTGCCGTTAATAATAATTGTCTGTATGTACATTTCTTCTAAGATCAGTAAAATTGTTGGTTTAATAGCGAGGTTGTGGTTGTTCACAAAAAGGCCCTTCAAATTTAACGAATTAGGAAATTTCTGCTTACTGTACTCGGAGTTGAGGATGCTTATGTTGATGCCTACTCATTGATAACAAAACTGAATAATCAAAATTTACTATCGTACCCTATAATTCTGTTTTATTCTATTTATTTATTCACTTAAATATTATTATTATTATTATTATAATTATTATTATTATTATTATTATTATTATTATTATTTTTACATTCACTTATTTTAATAATATTGTAATAATTATGCAATGTTTCTTCAGTCTGTCTGTTGCGTAATGGCTCAATGTGTAACTGCAGGTTTTATTTTGTCGATCTTAATATTGTTTCTAGATTACACGTACTGCAGCCTCAATTAGCATTGTTATATGTGTGCAGTGTTCAGTTTGTAAAATTTATCTCTAATTTTTGAAAATAAACTTGAAACTTGAAACTTGTATGTATTTGCCACGACATGGATGATGTTGAAGTTGGGGAAAAGAGCAATGGCCAGGGACACTTGATCATGGCAATTATGATTGAAATCTGTGTACATTTAATTTTTAATTAGGGGCACTTCTGGACATATATCTCACGGATAAAATGCTTAATTAATTTTGACATTTTATAATAATCAATTTTTAGAAAAATAATCATAAATGTACCTTGGCTGTTCAATTGATGATTCTCCAGAAGTATGTTCATCACTGTCATGGTTGATGCTCTCCATAAAGCTCTTGAAAGTCAAAAGAATTAAAAACAGTTGATAATAATATTATTAAACAAATACATCTTATTAGATGCTTTGGTGTGTAAAGTATCACCAAGTATTTTTCGAGTTGTGTTGTATTTTGATGAGCCCGCTAGGGCGAGTGAAAAGACAAACAGTTGGATAATAATTAAGTATTACACAAAAGACAGCAACTTAAATTCATTGAGATCCAGTAATAGAAGTGCTTTTCATAAACTATGCATTTTGTTTTCCTTGTTTGAAACAGGATTTTTAATTAATCATCATTGAAGCTTTTCAAAGAAACATCTTTAAATGATCCTGATAAGACTAAATGAGGTCTAACGGTAATTTAATTCCTTGCTAAGATCTTGAGGCTTCTTATTAATGCTTTAAAGAGGATCTACAGATCATTTAAGATCTTGGCAAGGATCTTTAGGGATTTTGGGCAAGAAAGTGGAAGATCTTCAAAGATCTTTAATAGAGCATCTTTGAAAGGATCCAGGAGCCCGTTTCTCGAAAGTCCAAAAAAACTTTATGGGCCATTTTTGGGTGTCACAATTCCCTTTGTATCTCAAGAACGGAGATGACTTATTAAAATCGTCAAACTTCACAGTCATTTGTCTTTTTGTTACCTTGAAAACATGTTAACAGATCGGCTTTCCAAAACAAGCGGTTGACAGTTTCACAAATGGCATTTCAGGACTTTTGAGAAACGGGCCCTGGAGGAATCTCGGCTAGGATCTATCATGAGTAAGATCAATCCTTGAAATAATATCTTTATGGAGATCTTCAAAAGATCTTAAGAGATTCCCTAACATGTTTCTGCTGGGGTTAATTTACTCCTCAATCAGGCATCAATTGGCAGGGAAAGGTTTCATTTTCACTCCAAATTCTTCCAACCTGTCTTAATCTTTGTCTCTCTTTTCGTCTGTAAAAGTAAAGGCCAATCAAACACATTGTCTCGCCTGATGAAAAAGCATCAAAGTAAAAAAATTAAAGACAACTATAATTTATATAGGTGCACGCAGGTGCTGCGAGGGTTGCTTCTTTTGTTTCTGACAAAACCTGGTAAATCAACTTCATGAGAGTCGCAGAATGACTAACTCGATCACCATCTCATTGATTGCTTGATTGATTCAGGTCAGTCTATCCATCCATCAACTGTTCCACTGTTTGTTAGTCACTCACTCGATAGGGAGCTTAAGATCTACGACGATGACATCGACGGAAACGCCACGAAACAATGATATCATTGGTTAAAAGAGCACAAATAATCGTGCTACATGTGCGGCACAAATTTTAGCTCGTACTTTTGCAGTTCTCTGCATGACGACAATGTGAAATCACGCGCAATTTTAGGTATTGACAACAACATAAGCATGTAACAGAGAATCTTTCATTTTCTATTTTCAGTCTGAAACCACTCATACCAATTTATTTTTAGGATACTTCACCCACAATGTACGACGTGAACGAGATGGAATAATTGCAAATGACTTGTACCTAAGGAGCAAAGTTCTACATTGAGGTGACATTTTGAGGTCCGTAATAAGTCATGCAGTCAATCAGAAATTAAAGAGGCTGCACACACAATCATTGTAAATAAACCACAAAATGATACAAAATGCAAAGAAATAAACTTCAAAACAAACAAATGAATGCATCAAGCAGAGCTTACCAATAAACATAAGGCCTGTTTGAAACCATGGGTGGTCAAACTTGTGAACCTCATGCCCATGTTCATCCTTAAGTCCTTTGGATCTTGCAAAATTAACAAATTAATTATGTAAGTGCACAATTAGTTGGACCAGGGCAGTGTGCAATGGTGGTGGACAAAACACTGACCTTCACTCCATGGACTACCCCAATGGACTACCCAAATGGACCAGTGCTATAGGCCCTTTCGCATTGACCATGTCACATGTTCTTGTCAATCATAAAAAAATGGTCAAGGTACAAAATAAACGCCAGAAATAGAAAGAGTGTGATGAAATTGGTAAGAATGTCAAATGTGCACTGAGAAAATAATTCGCTTGCCACGTTTTTAGTTCCTACAACCGAAGGGTTAACAGACTGAGTTTCTCATTATTCGAAAGACCTTATCTTTAGTTTCCGTGCCAATGAGTAAGCTTCAACGAATGTCACTGTTTTTGTTTCTGTAACACAACATTCAAGCATGCCATGGCATTGTATACTCTTTCCTGTAATTACCACTCTTTACACATGGGGTCTTAGTTTCCATAGTACCAAACTAAGATCCTAGTCTTAGTTTTCGTAGGATATTTAAGCACTAATTAACCCCTGGCAAAATGTTGACTTTTCTTCCGAGGTATTCCTTGCACAATCTTCCCTTGGAAAGTCCCTGATATATTGCTACAACACTAGGTATGCTTTTTTGGTTAATATTTAACTGGAAAATACATTTCAGCCTGGAAAGAGAAAGATGTCTGTTTTCCTAATTGTAGGGATAATCAGGGTAATGGAGACTCCACCAGGACCAATAAGACTGCAGTAGAAAGTTGCTGCCCGGAAATTCTTGGCTGCAGTGTAATTCTCGGCAGCAGGAAATTTTTTTTGTCACTTCTTCTCTTCTGCATGATATTTATTTTTACAGTCACCATCCATTGTATGGTTTTTTTTTTGTATTTTCCCCACCCCACCCGCCATCACTTTTCTAATGGTCCAGCCCTTATCAGGATTTTCATACAAATCCTTTTATTTTTTAGGCCATGCTCACACTGAGCTTGGGGTAGTACCTGACGTGATACATATAGAACGCATATGAAATAAAGAAAACAAAAAAGGAATTAATGTGCTTAACACTTATAATTAAATTAATGGGAGGAGATGTAGAATATATCAAAGCAAAATTTAAAAATACATACAGAATAAAGAAAATAAAAATCACGGCACGTTGTAATAGAGGCACTTGTTTATATTAAAAGCTGTTTGAATAGTGACAGGAAAGGCGCGCCATAGTGAAGGGTTCAAGTGACTGGTTGAGGGTTCAGTATTTTCTTCAAGTCATCATACATGATATTTTGCGTTAGAGCAAAAGAGATCATAAACACTCAAGCTACTTGGAAGACAAGCATTAATTTCAGGATCGTCAATAAAATTTCAAGTTGTTGGCTGCTGGAGTGGAGTCAGATGACCTGTAGCCGTCGCGTATTGCCACGCAAAAAAAAAACTCGCAAAAGACGAAATGCATCCATCTACTCACGAACAGTCATTCTGTGCCTTCTTTGATAGTGTGTTTATGGATCCTGTAAAAAGCATTCCAATCGCTAGCAATATCTGCCTGCTGGTCAAGGTGGCCATCTTTATGAAGCAAACTGGAGCTGGAAAAGAGCTTAATCCTTACATACGGTGGGGTGGGGTTCCGTTATGATCAATCATCAGGCAGCAGTATAAATCAGCCGGCCTAAGTTAATTTTACACGGCAGAGTGCACGAGACATAAAAATTGTAGTTTTTATGTTTGAGGCGAATGGCTGTCCCTCAGTAAAGCGAGATGGCCAGCAGACATACCGACTCATCCGTTGCAGCTATGACCAAGACTGTGTATGAAATAATTAAATTAATAAAATTCAATCGCCCTTAACATAGGAGCCCGGTTAGCTCAGTCGGTAGAGCATCAGACTTTTAATCTGAGGGCCATGGGTTCAAGTCCCATATCGGGCGACTTTCAATTTTGACCATACTTATTTTTTTATTTTATTTTTTTTTCTTTAGTCTACAACGGTGATCTAACGAAGACTCTTATTCTCTTAAAAAATATATTTTTTCTAATATTGCATACTACTTTTAAGCAGTAAAATCCTCCACTGAAATGCTTTATTACATTATTAATTTTTGGCATTCTTATTCGTGGACAAAAACCTATAACATTTCTGGGGTATTTCACTACAGTCACTACAAGGCAGCGCAAGTATGGTTCAAGGATCATCAATTATATTTTAGACTGCCAATTTCCTCTCATCCGGCAAACTCATGGAACAGCTGATACAAGCAAATTAGCAAAATGCGGACACGTGGAAGATAATTGGTTGTTCTTGGACCACTGACCAATCACAAACAGGCAAATTTGTCCCGCTGGTTATGGGAAGACATCGCCAACGCCGCCATTGATGAGAAGAGCATCATGGCTTCTAGTCCTTCAACAAGAGACGCCGAGGAAGACGAATATATGAGGAAACTTGAGACAATTAGAGATATAAGGTACCGAAATAACTTTTGTTGTTAAACGTTTCTGAATTGCACAACTGTGCGAATTTAAGCTTTAATTTATTTGGCTTTCGACGTTCTGCATGAAATTCATTGTTTGATACGCTTATATATACGTATCAAAAATTGCATTCACTTTTATGAAAAGAAGTGAACGAAGTTTTCATGATTGGCTTGGTATTGGAAATTCGAAGAAAAGATTGCCAGATTTTTTTATTCGTAAATAACTTATAAGTTTACACTTATGAATGAAGGTCAGTGTGAATAACTAAAAGAAAAAAATTAAATTAAAAACTTTGGCTAGTGTTATCAGTAAATATTTCCAGCAACTACAAGCACTTAGTCTGTCTTATTCCTTAGCCATGCATATATACATAAAGATTCAAAATTGCGATCTTTGTAGCGATGTTCAATGCATTTTGTGAGCATGCAGTATAAAAGGGAGACAGCCATATGCTCTTTTTTGTTGGGGGAATTATGCAAATTGTATTCGAAGGAAACAATGTACCTAATATTTTTAATGTCATTGATTACTATTATATTAATTTCATGAAAAGGAGAAACGTCAAAAAATAAATTAAAGATGCTACCGGCTCTTTTTTTTCGTTTTGTTGAAAAAAAATTGGTATTATTGTTTTCTAATCCGACACTTCTGTGATGCAACCTTTTTGGCAATGATGTCATCAACAAAGGATAAGCATTTCAAAGGTATATCCCCACAAAACAGAGTAATTTGCCGCTTTCATATCTGGATTTGCAAGTTCCTTTTGACTTCAATTCATTTCACCTTCTTTGTTCACTTCGGAATCACTCTCAATGTTTAGGAAAAAAACCTCAAACGAATGATGCTTTCGTCAAACAATTGTAACTGCATGTATTTTATGTAAATAACTCGCCCTTCATATCTTTAATTTGTTTCAAATTTTGTAAATAGATTGTCTTTCATTTCTTTAAATATAATACTCCACATTTGCATTTAAACAAGCTTTCTGCTCATTTACAATACGTGGGTTAAATAAAGTTGCATAGTTTACTTAAACTAGCTTACCTAATACTAGTTGACACAGAAGAACTAACAGAAGATGACTGATAAAATGGTAGCAAGAGTTTCAAGAATAATGTTTGAACTTTTAATTAATTTTAATTAAGAACTTGCATTTCATTCAGATTGTAGATGCAACAGCTATCAATTCCTACAAGAAATTCAATACTATTGGTTAAATGGGAGAAAATAATTATTATGATGCATGTTTGCCATGCAATGTATTACATTTCCTTGCCTCACACAGCCAAACAAAATGTGAATTGCTCAAAATACAGAGTTTTGACAACAATGTGAACAGTGAATTGCAAAATTATACTCATGATTGCACCAAGTTATATAATTGTGAAGAGTTATTTTCTTTCATTGGAATTGCTGTTTTCATCATGTAGCTCCTGATTTAGAAGTATATATTTTCCTTTAGCAAATCGAGTCATAGCACAACAGTGCTTGATACAACCAGGGCTCGAAATTAACGAAAAAATCCAGTCGCATTTTGCGATAAGATACGAAAATTTGGTCGCAATCTAGCAAATTTTAGTCGCAAAATCGCCGCGCTGCATTGTGTTGTCAGCGGTTTAGCAAAAAAATATGAGCCCGCAGTACTTGTGTGTAGAGAAACTGCTGAAAATGACGAATGATCGAAGGAATGGAGCTGTGCACGTAGCATCGCAGCTAAATTACTCTACAATTACGCTATCTTCAGAGAAAATTCACAGCGAGAAACAAAATAATTTTGTCATTTATTTATTTATTTATTTATTTATTTTAGCAAAAGTAGCAGCAAAGTGGCAACTGCTAACCCTTTTGTTTCGAAAGAACGAAGGTGACAACAAGTCGCAAATTTGCGACTTCTCCAGATATTTTAGTCGCAAAGGGAAAAATTTAGTCGCAAATGCGACCGTATTGGTCGCAATTTCGAGCCCTGACAACTAGTCAGTTTATGATTGCTCAACATCTACCTGTTCATGTACATGTAATGTATTTATCCTTCTGCTTGAATCTTTATGTGAAGCCCTCAAATTCATTTGGTAACTTGTTAGGGTCAAGACTTCTCAGTTAGACAAGTTGAAATCCCAGCTTATCCAAGAGTTAGATGTGGCAGAGAAGGAAGGCAAACTGTTAAAAGACTACAAAGCTGAAATGGAAGCCCTGCTTCATGAGAAAATGGCACATGTGGAAGAGTTAAGGCTCATTCATGCTGACATCAATTTAGTAAGTAGAATCACCTTAATCATTGAATAGCTGTGAATAGATTTTTTAGTAAACTCTATGCTTTTCTTTTAAAACAGTCACTCTTAAAAGATATTTTCATTGTAATTGAAGTAGACTACAAAACAGTTGGTTTTTATGTTCGTTTTTTTCAACTGAAGATACAAATTCTCACGTGCGCTGCATGCAAGCCTCACAATCAGTTGTCTTATTAAATCATGCCCATTGGCCATGTGAGGCGAGTGAAAAAACCTGAAAAGAAAGCATCTCTCTCCACTCTCACTCTTCGTTTTCACCCTCGCTCTGGACCTTTCACTTGACGAGACACAAACAGCTGTTTTACAGCATGATTGAAGTGAATGAGGTCTTGAAAATGTTTAAGACAAAGAAAGAATGTTTAAGTCTGAACAAGACTGTGTGCTATTAGGGCCTTAGTGTTTATTGCAAATTTACCGTACAGTTCTGCATTTGTTCTGGGTGATCAACAAATTTATCTTGTGTAGTTGCTAACGAAGTGATCACCCTTTTTACAATGCTCCTTTGTGTTTGACAATAACTGAAGAGCAACTTTTACTTGAAATGACAAAAAATAGCCTCTAGTAAGCTTATTTTGCAGTATAAACTGATAGCAGGATTGCTTGTGGATAATATAGTTGACAGCAAAGGTGATTTTTTTAAGAACTGATACCCAGTCAACCATAGAAGAATGAAACAACCACTTGCACATTTTTGCCTGAAGACATCATTGAAGCTATTCTTTCTGGTAGCAATCATGAAAATTAATCAAGAAAATCGATCATTCTGTATATACATGTAAGGCCTGGACATTTATTATTTCAAGCACAAAGCTTATCATTTGTGTTCAGCCAAGGGTAACAATTTTACTTTTTTTAAAATAAAGTGATTGAGACACATGAAGGGGTTTATCTCACTAATGAAAAGCCAATTTCCATGATTGTATTCCATCAGATGGAAAATACAATCAAGCAGTCTGAGGCTGAGAGAGAACGAGGCCTGGAGACACTTCGAAGGTTACACGATGAATATAAACCCCTAAAAAGGGATATTGACAAGATGAGAGGATCATTGGGTCTTGACAAAGTTGCCAATCTTGATGAAGAAACAAGTCTTGCCGAGTAAGTCTGTAACAGTAGAGGCTAGCAATAGCTTTATCTGTAAAGACAGGCTCTCTTAGTGGATGTGTGATATTCATGTAGCTCAGTCGGTAGAGCAGCGGTGATCTAACCCGAAGGTCGTGGGTTTCATTCCCACCCTGGTCAGAGTTTTTCTCTGTCCTTGTGTGGGCCCATTTCCATCAGTAGGGCTAACGCTCACATGGTTCATATGGGGTAGATACTTAGCACTTCACATTACACTCTAATCAGCTAAGTCTGTTCAAATAATAAGTGCTACACGGCCATTGTTTGCAAAAACGTAATCCTTCCTTGTTTATTTTTTGTGGTCTGTTTTGCTAAACACCGGAGAATATGTTGGACAAGAGAACAACTGATTGAGCAGTTGATGAAAAAACTCTCACACGTACTCATCTTCGATCAGTTTTACATTTGCGCGATTTAATTTCGCGCACATTATAGAGGACTTATTCGCGCAGCTTTAAATTTACAGCAAAATACGGGCATTTCTGGCAGAATATTACTTGGAGCCTGAAAGAATCCCGACAGAAATTGCTCAGGGTGATGATGAAGAAGACATTTTTGTGCTTTTTAACGTTATAAGAACACTTTAACTAAAGACATCATATGGGTACGCATGAATAAAACGATTGGTTTCCATTTCTAACAACTAGTGTCTCGTATTACACTAACCTTTTCGCGCGGGTTATATTTGGCGCAGTACTAAATTTCGCGGAATTGAGATTATGTTCTCCCACCAATCCACATACCCTTAACATACCAAATCCATTGTTGTCCTTGTTCATGGTGGTTTTGAATTTAGAACACAACGATTACAAGTGTTCTATAGGATTCTCTAACCCAATGGTCTAGTCAAGCACATAGTGCAAAAAGCACAAAAACCAAAACATTTCCTGAGCACCCACAAACCCGTAGGAGTCCCCTGTCAGTTATATTGCAACGATGGCACTCTTATGTATGTGATCATGAAGTAGAAGAGTAAACTTCTCAGGTATCCATGAAGGGTTAATTAACCCGGGGCCCGGCCGGGCTTCAACCCCAGGGCTAACCGACCCCGGCTAAGTAACCGACCACATCCTGAGGCTGTTGTTTTAGTTGCCAAGTGACTTTCTGGATGGTAGCGTCGTGCAGGGTGTTTCTTCAAGAAATGGTTCTGTGGCTATCGGCACGCTAACGGTTTCTCTTATGTACAGGTTTCTTGAACGTGCTCCACCTGGTTGGAAGCCGGAGCCACAGGAGCCCCCTCCTCCTCCTCCCGTAGCGTCGCAGTTAGCAGCAGCAGCAGCGGCAGCCCAACAGCTTGTCAACAAACGAGGTCCCCAGGGAGAGAGGCACTTTCGACAACAGCAACCACCACCCATGAAGGCGTGTTTGTCATGTCATCAACAGATTCATCGGAATGCTCCTATTTGTCCACTGTGCAAGGCCAAAAGTCGTTCAAGGCAC
>NC_090888.1:45270357-45295357 GCF_036669925.1 Montipora capricornis | reverse complement strand
TGTTGGCGCAAGTGAAGAGAAGTAAAACTGTAAAAAATTAATGCTCAAGTCTGTAAATGTTCCTTTATATGATGAGTAACTTAACTAAGAAGCCTTCATAAATGCAAAAGGCGTATCTTTTTCTGGGACGAAAATTTGGTTTTATCAACAGAGTTGATAATGTAAATTGACCACCGTTCAGAGATTCTAAAAGCTTTTGGAATCTCTGTACGGTGGTCGTCCGGTGGCTGTACATTATCAACTCCGTTAATAAAACCAAATTTTTGTATCCTACTTCCCCACCGACGCAGCACCAAAGTTTCTTTAGAAACGACCCCCTTTATTTTTCTGGAACGACTCTCAATACTGGGCACATTTAGTGGGAACACGAAACGAATGGTGTAGAATCATCGTGTTACAATTCCCCAATTCAGTCAATTCAATGTTGTTTAAGAATTTTTCGGGCTACTGCTACCCTGGTTACTAGAAGTTTTTCTTGAGCTGCGAGATAGCTCGTCTTTGCCGCTTTGAGGCTTTTTCGCGGCTCAAGAAAAACCTCTGGGACCAGTGCTATTGCTGGTAGTTGTCAAATATAAACATTGAAGGAGATGGGGGAAACCGGGATTAATGTTCCAATACATGTCACGAATTACTACATGTAACTTCAATATTGCTGGTTTGAAACTATTTATTATTATTATTTTTTTGGAGTTTACGATATAGTACTACCAAACACTACGTTATGAATATTGGCTACAGCCAAAACGATGATAACAGGTGTCACAACAGATTCTTAGCTGAATTTTTCAGAGCACATTAACATGATTTGTAAAAAAGCCAGTCAGAAAATTGGCGTCCTTATGAGACTTAAAAACTTGATTCCTACAAATGCTAAACTTGTGCTCTTTAAAACAGCAATACTGCCACACCTTAAATACTGCCACCTAGCGTAGCACTTTTGCAGAGTCAGTGACTCTCGCAAAATGGAGCGGTTGAAAGAAAGGGACCTGCATGCTGTTTTTAGGAAGAATGCTAGCTACCCTGAACTTCTAAAAAGAGAAAAACTGCCTAGTTTACTGAATAGAAGACTACAAGACATCTGTGTCTTGATGTACAAAGTCAAGAACAATCAATGTCCCCCCCTATATATCAGTGACATTTTTATTAATCATAGATCCAAGTATAATTTAAGGCAGTCTGATTTCTCTGCCGCCAGGCACAACACGGTAAAATATGGCAAGCACTCTCTTCGCCACTTGGGGCCCAAGCTTTGGGGAAAATTATCCCCTGAATTGAGGGAATTAAACACCTTAAAATGTTTCAAAAACAAAATACGTACTATAGATATAGTTACATTATTATCAATATACGAGGCCAAATAGAAAATCGGCCTCTTCAAAACACACGCTCAGCGGGCCGCAAAAGACTGACAGCGGGCTGCTAATGCAATATAAGCCCTACAGCTGATTGGTTCTTGCTTCATCATCCGATGGATTTTAACCAATTAGAGTAAGCCTAGTGTCAACGCGGGAAAACCTATCATTTGCGAAACTCTGGTTTTGAACTGCAGTTTTTTCAGTCGTCGAATCGTCAATGATTTGAAGTGACTTTGAATTCGTTATTCACTTAGCTTGTTTTATTAAAACTCGCATTCTTGATATCATTTGGCCTTGTTTATTGATAATAATGATAATGGCATGACTTTTTTCGGGAATATTGTTTATTAACGCCCTTGTAGTGTCATTTGCGCTCGGGCCGCAAATGACACTACGCGGGCGCAAATAAACAATATTTCCGAAAAAGTCATGTTATTCCCTTATTAATCGATAACGGATGCAAGTGTTGTCATCTTTGTTATTCGTAATTCGCAATTCATAGTTATATTCTAAATCTGTAAATATTGTAAATACCATCATGTTATTTTTTATTATTTTATTATTTTATATATTTATGCTTATATTAATATTTTATTTTAAATCATATTTATTTTTTTTCCCCCAATTAGCATATGTTTTTAACCTTAGCTATAGCTAGCAGGCTCTTTTAGACACTTTAATAAAGTTTCAATCAATCAATCAAGCTGATCTAATAAAAGTCTGGTCGTCACCGTACCAGACAGCGATATCAGTCTTCAAATGGCACGAGAAACACTCTCGGTGATTTTATTTGGTCAGGCAATGTTCTCTCAATCTTTTCATTCCCACTATCGAAACGTTCATTCTTCCAACTAATACCACAGAGTTTTTTGTTTGGTGGTCATGAGAAGATGGTGCTATATCAAAATTACACCTCTTAAAGATAATACAGGAGCTTATGGGCTCCTGGCTGATAATAACAACTGTATAATAATCTTCATTCTCAATACCTGTCTGACTGAAACTTCAATGAAATTGTGAAGAGAATTTACCTACCGATCACTTCTGGGAGTCGACGCGCATGAAATGACTGATCCGCTCCCAGGACCTTTCCCTCCGCTTTGTTGTTGACCGACGACGTTCCCAGGACTTTCAACTCCCCAAAGCGAAGGGAAAGGTCCTGGAACAATTGCTAATTGACTTATCTAAGAGTCCTTTTTCCGAAAAGATGTACGTTATTCCAACTTAATATCACTCGTACCTATTTTCGTGAGCCAGTATATCCCAAGACTTAATTTACACAAACAACATAGGAGGCAGGACCAAATTTTAATTAAGAAAAGTTTTGCAAAAACGTCAGGCTGACAACGTTGCACATGGTAGAATATCTAATCTATATAGTGCAAAAGAGGTCGTTTTCCCCCACTAAAACTAGAAATGATTTTGTAACTCATTTTGAAGGATACTCGCCGAAGCTATAAAATGCCCTTAAATTTACTTATCTTGCTGAGACTTTCCTGTACACAGTAACTCTTTGCAGTATACTATTTCTTGTCTATTCGTATTGAACTTTGATAGACCGTTGAATTTACCTAGTTTTCCTGCGTGATGTGAATAAAACCAACTTGTAGGGGGTTCTAGAGGAATTCTCCGCTAGAAAATTTTGAAATCTTGAAGCTCGGAAATACTACTTTCAGCATTCTCGACGAGATATCAAACAATACTTATTTTCGTTATTGGATTTAAAAACTCGAAATTTTGCGTTTGCAGACTCGAAATTTCGAGTTCTCAAACTCGAAATTTTGAGTTTACAAACCGGTCAGTGTAAAATACAAACTTCAGTTAGCACTTCTAAAGGGTATGGGCTTTGTCAACAGTTACATTATAACCTTAGTCTACATTTTACACTGACCAGTTTACAAAGTCGAACTCAAACTTTTGAAGCAGGAAAACTGATCACAAAATACCATGTCCCGGGCCTTTCGCGCCACATGAGTTAGTGGCGAGTATTTTGTGTGCTCAAGGAATATTCTAAAGGGGTATTTCCATGACAGCGGGACGAACTCAAACCGGTATGAGTTCGCATCGGCCTCCATACTCTTTTCATGCGTTTCATGCGAAAATTAGTCTCCACAAAAAGGACAGATCAATAAAACGCTGATATTAATCTGCATTTAACAATGTTTCGGTATGCGGCCATTGAAGGTCTAGCGAAATTATGCAAAAGATCGGCACCGGACGATACAAAGCACGATTTCTAAAGAATTGTCGGTCTTATTGGTTCAGTGAGATGGAGTAAAAATTTGTAAAGGGTTTCTGCTGAATTATCCTTCTTTGTCATAAAACGCTGATTTTGATTGGTCGGAACTGTACCTATTAAGAAGAAATAATAATGTGGGTTTTTAGCAAATATTTGGCAAACACAATACTACTACTACTACTCTCTACTACTACTAATAGAAGCAATAATAATAACATTCACACGTACTAGAATTATATGTTTTATTATAATAATAAACTTTTAATTTCTCAAGCTTCGGTAGCCAGTTTTCCTGTGCCTCATTAATGCTTTGCATGCATTCTAATTGATTCATTCGAAGGGATTAACAACGAGTATCAATCACCCTCGAGCGGCCAAAGGGAAAGCATACTTTATCGTCCCGGTATGTGTGTTTTGGGCCGTTAGTTATGCTTGCGTGGTATCTTCTGATTTATATTACCCCTGATTTATTTAGTAAACGATCGCAGAGAAGAGGTGTTAAGATGGTGAATACTCTATATACACTGGCGCAAAACGATGTTGGTAAAATGGAAACAGAATAGAGTAAGAAAAACAAGAGGGCACGCTGTCATTTTATTTATTATTTACCATTACAGCCTACCCTTCTTTCGTGAAGATTAATGGCTGGGGTCAACGGTGTAGCAATAAAATGAATAAAATACAGAAAAACGAAATAATGGGGAAAGAAGAAACAGAAAAAGAAGCTAATTTACAGGACTGCATGTGAGTGATTAGTGAGCCGGAATGTTTGAATGAGTTAAGGTCATCAGTATCAAAAATACACTGTGGTAAACTGTTCCATTTGAGTGACAGTTCTGGGGTAGAAGGATAATTGGTGACACGAGGTACTGGTAGAGAGGTGGATGAAGCTATTATTGTGGGAATGCCGGGATCTACGTGTCATGGGTCGGAGGTATTTGGAGGCGTTAATTTGGAACATGTCCTCTGTGGATCTTGTGCAAGAGAAAAAGTCTTGCATCCGCTCTCCTTTGTTCTAGTGACCTCCAGCCAAGGTCCTGGAGCATGTTTTGAGATACCTCCTTAGAGTCCACCTAGCGGTCCGCCTTTGTACCATTTCGATCTTGTGGGCGCCGTTATTTTCTACACCTGGTCTAGGGTCCCAGATTGCTGCACCGTATTCGACCTGAGGGCGCACAAACCCCATGTACGCCTTCTCACGCAAACCACTTGAAGTAACTTTCAAATTACGCTTCAGGGACCCGAGAGAGCGATTGGCTTTGGCTGTTGTTACATCTATGTGTTTATTCCACTTAAGACCTTTTGAAATAAGGATACCGAGATATTTGATGTGGTCAGCTTCTTTAAGTGGAGTACCATTCGATACGTAGGTGAACGGGATCTTGGTGCGTGCACGCGAGACGCGGAGTACTTCACACTTTGAGGCATTAATGAGCCATTCCTCTCCCTACATCTGAAGAAGTGTTAAGTCGTGCTGAAGCTGCTGACAGTCTTTGCTGTTAATGATAGCAAGGTACAAGACAGTATCATCAGCGAAAAGCCCGACTTTGGATTTCATGCCATTTGGTAAGTCGTTGATATAAATAAGAAATAGTGACCGATGACCGAGCCTTGTGGTACGCCCGATAGAACTGGGACGGGAGTCGAACGTTTACCGTCAACAACCACGCATTGCTGCCTGTTGTTCAAGAAGTTCTTAAGCCAGCTGCCTAGGGTGTTGTTACTTAAGTTTCAGTAATAGCCAATGACGTCTGTTTACTTTATGTTCCGTGGGATGTTAATTAGGCCGGTGACAAATTCTAGGAGCTGAGTTTCACAGGACCTATTCTTGCAGAAACCATGTTGTAGAGGATAGAGGATGTCATTTGCCTCTAGATGTGCCATCTGTCTAATGATAAGGAAGCGTTTCGACTTTATCGTAACCAAATTCGTTGAGAACTTTTGATAAACTATGGTCGTCTGAGAGTAGAAGTCAGGGGTATGGAACATGAGATAAAGGTTTGTCGTGACCGTTTAAATTAATGTCCATTACCTGTTGAGCTCGAGGCTTGGACGCCAGAAGATCGAAGAAAAAATAACATACACCAGATAATCGATGGCCATTCACCGCCATCTGTTAAAATAAAAAATAAAAAAAAAAATAAAAATAAAAATAAAAAAATAATAATAATCATAATAATAATAATAAAAATAAAAAGGAACGTAAATACGAATTCATAAAACAGTCGTTTCTAACCCTAACGGTCCATGTAGTCAGTAAACCAACGAAGACCGGGTGGCGGATCATTTGCACCCGTTGACCCATCTACCGCGTTTCTGGACTATTCGTGTCAATGTTAACTCTGTAAAATGACAATTTCAGATCCTTTGCTTTTTTTTACCTTTTAGCTGAACACACTGGTATTTACTGGCTTTCGGTAAGTTCTTCGAAGTTTGAATGATTTCTTGACTTCTCTCCTAAAAGCAACAACGACATCATGTAATTGAATTCTACATTTTTATGAGTGGCTTGCGTAATGGTTTCTTGCAATCTATGGTAACCTTTTATTTTCCATTTTCCGAGTCTAATGCAAGTCTTATTTGTTGCTTGTACGTTAAAGTCAATTGCATTTTTTAGGTATGATTTTTCTGAAACTTGACATGATATCTGTTCATTGGAAATGAACGGTGCCTTGGGAATTAACAAAAATAGTATAATAAATAACTTGCAGGAGGTGTTACGAGGTTAGACATTGTACTGTCCTGTTAAGGTTTTGATTTTAACTGAGTGTAAAGCTTTTTTGACACCTTTTCTGTTTAAAGAGATAATTCTTATTTGATACGTGTTACGGAAGCTTCGTTGACATTGAACTCTGAACTGCAGATCAGGGCCAGTATACAGAGGGCAGTATATACATGTAGGCTACCCATTTCCTCTCACTTTTATCTTAAACTATTGCATCATTTTCCTTTGTTGAAGAACAATTCAAAGAGAGGAAGTGTCTCTAAAGTTCAGTGGGATATCATACCATTCAGTTGTCGCGAAAAGGGAATTTAAATTTCAGACCGAGCTGTCTTTAAAATGAAATTCTCTTCGCGTGGCATTTTCTTCCTTGACTTTTACTGAAAACTAAGAATTTCATCTACTAACTCGTTTAAAATAGGTCACAATCTCTGATCTCGCAGTGTCGTTTTCATGAGATGCTGTGATTCCGCAGAAAAATGATTGCTTTGTTTTGTCCACGTGGATGATATCAAAATGGCAGCTTGGAAAATCGGTGGCGTTTTCTGGCGCATTCCAAGCATCACTTGCTTTGATGGTCTGAAAGCAATAGCAATTAAACAAATAAGAAACAATCGATATCTTTTAACTTTGGTATCTTAATGATCACCGGCAAATGTAGCGACAACTCAAGATTTTCTTTTGTAGGGCCGCCCCGTTTACAGTTGACAAGTTTCCCTTGACAAGTATTTTTTCCTTGTCAAGGGATGTACTTGTAAAAAATAAAGTAAATTTGACAATTCTTCCTTGACAAATGTCAAGGAAGAATTGTCAATAAAATAAATTTGTTCGTGTAAACGGACGGAAAGAAAATGTGGCAAGGTATATTGATGAGATTAGTTCCCAGCATCACACTCAGGCTTGTTGCTCTCGCATGATGAAGGCTAAAAAGCAAGACGAGGTGGAGTGCACGAGCTCCGACGAGCTATAGGGATTGGAACATTTTTATGTACTCGCTGACTTTGCAGACACAGGCTAAACTTGTTCATCGTCTATACCAGCAATTATTCCTTTTGAAGAAGAACTTGTCGAGGAAAAATTGTCGATCATATGCACGAGCAGTGATAATTGTCAAGGAAACTTGTCAAGGACTGAAATTTGCGGGTATAAACGGGGCTTTAATTCCATCATGCAGGGCCGAGAACGCCGGGCCCTGATTTTTTACGTTGTTTAAAAAAACCAGAGTCGGACAATTCGCCCACAAGACAATAATAGCCCCAAGCAGGACAATCTTTGACCATACATGGTAGCTAATCACTTGAAACCTCAGCCCTAAACCATGACTGAAATAAGTGCTTAGATTAAGGCTACAGACTTAAGCACGAAATTTTATTCTGAATACCCACTTCAACGAAATCATTACGAGGATTAGAGGGCACAGGACATAAGGGATCGAATCCGGTTGCCCAGCCCATCACCGAAAGCAAGGCACTAATCAATTAAGGGAACTACGCCTGCGCCTATGGGGTAACGAATTAGTCATCTCTTTTATCTGTTTAATTTTGTACATTAAAGAATGATTCGATCTGACGACGTGATAACGCTTATTTCATTTCCCCACGACGGTTAATCTACAGTCAAACTCTGCGTTTAGAATTGAAGTATTATAATAGCAATTTTATCATCATACGTTTTTTGAGGACAATATTAATGCGACGGAAATGATTCCTCCAGGATCGTAAAATTTCGGGAAAAGTTAATGTGTCTCATGCCAGTTTCGACAATTTGGAGGGAATGTCTTTTTAGCAGGATTACTTTTACAACAGAACGGCAATCCGTGTTCTGGCACCAAATGAAAAACCAATAATTGCTTAACAAGATGTACTCATCAAGGTGACGTAATAGGTTACCGTGACAACAAAAACGCCATCTAAAAGAACCCTATATTCAGTTGTATTTAAACGTTTAAAAATGACTGAAAACGAACTCGGTAACCCTCATTTTTTGTTGCGGGAATGTGGTTTCTCAGGCTAAGATAAAACTCAATAAAAAAATTAAAACATCGGCTTTGGAGTGGATTCAGAGCAGCCTAAACCAATTGCGAAAATGGTTTACTTATTCAAAACTTTATCACTTTTTGCTTACCTTCACTTTACTTCCTTTGATCTTCCATTCGTGTTCTAATGCATCGAGTTCAATTCTGATATCCTTATCACTGTTGGACACAAAGATCCCAGCCACTGGAACCAGAAGTTTGTGATGTCTTTCTTCTTCTTTCTGGCACACCTGCTGATTATTGCAACAAAATGTATTGATTCAGAATCGTGGACCACCATAATTCAAAATAGATGCGGCTGCATGTACTGACCTTAGGCCAACTACTTGAAAAAATGTAATACTGATCTCGAATAATCGCAAATAAAGTAGTGGCTCTGTGATTGCTACCACTTATTATCCTTCAACTTAAGTGCCTTCGACCAACCCCTCTCCCCCTCCCCCCCGTCCCCCATTCTGAGAGTAGCGTAGAAGGCATACAACCACTGTACATGGAGACTAGTACGTGCATTCAGTACAGTCAAACGCAAAATCAAGCGCACTGTAGAAGCTTGAGACAATACTGGAAAACTCTATAGTATGAACATTGGTTACCGAAAAAAGCCGGTCCTCAGGTAATCTAGTCAACCTAAAGAGAGAACACTAATTGAGACAAATTGGAGTGAAGCTGTAGAGAAATAATATGAGGGAATGCAGAAGTACCTTACATGCTGTTGTGGTATCATCTACCAGATAGATCAAAATCTTCCAGTCTTGTCCTTGCCTTGGCTGTTCTGCAAAAATCACCATTTGCATTCGTTTCTTGTCGTTTTTTCCTGGTCGTCCAAAAGCAGCGATTTCAATGTCTTCCGGTAGCACTGGAAGGGTTACTTCGATGTCATTATGTTTGTGTTCTATTTTTGCATCAGGGTAAACCTCCTTTAGGCTTCTCCAGCTGTCTGATTGTCCAGTTTGCGCTTTGACAAGACTTTGTTTCGGTCGACATTTCACATCGATGCTCCATGTGTTACCTGCGTTCACCAGACAGCTGTGCTCAATTGATACAGTGTCTTGTCCTTTCTTGACTTCGTAACAGCAGCTGACTTGAACGTATTTTGAGCCCCGGTCGTTGTTGACCTGTTCTTGGTCAACTGAAACAAAACAAATGTGATACATTCTGAAAACTAACTTTTGTGGATTGAATTTCCAAGTCCTTCGCAAGAACTGGCAAACCTGCCTTTGCGAATAGACCTATCTCAGGCAACCGTTTTTCATAAACCACCAATTCCTTGGAAGCAATTTTTGTTTCAATACCCCGTCCCAAAATGAACTGATTGAAAGGCCGGATCTTTACCACAAGGCACAAATCTGCAGTGCTTGTATGTGGGTAGCCTGCGTAAGTGCCGGTATTAATTTGGTATTGTTGGCGCGAGAGGAAAAATTAATTTCACAGCGCCCCTAAATACCGCCAGCTACGATAGACTGAGAGCAGTCTCTGTTACTCTGGACTTTTAATGGCTGAAACTGCGGGTCGCAAATACCGCGGGCGTTGGTTAGAAAGCGGTATTTGCGACCCGCAGTTTCAGCCATTTTGAAGTGTTCTTTCGTTTCAACGATTTAGAGCAAAAGAGAGAGTACTGCTCGCAGTCTACAGCTACGCAAGCTAGTATGAATAATAGGGCCGTTTATACGAGAGAAAATAAGCCGCGGCGTGCATAAAACGCGAAAGGAACTATTTATACGAGTATAAACTCCCAGGCCAGGATAAGCCAGGGCTTGAGAAAGCCGTGAACGTAGATTTTGTACCATTTATACGGGGTGTTCGCGTCTTATGTAAGCCGCGGCCAGAGGAAGCCGTGGCTTGTTTTCTCTCGTATAAATGGCCCTAATGCCATCAATCGGATATCAGGTAAACCTGACTGACCGTTACACACCGCCTTGAAGGATGTCAGGCTGTCCGAGTATTTCTCCTTTTTACGCTGCAAAAAGATAAGACTAAAACGTACAAAAGCTCTATAAAGCTTTATAAATAAACGTTAAAACATTAAACTAGTCTAAACTCTAATCATTGTAAATTTGGCGCGATGTCACAAATACTCGAACCGAATGCGTTACTTTTGTTCCACTGAATTTGAATCGAATAGTATATATATAATTATAAATTCAGTTGTTGTCGTTTCCAGTAAATCAGACACAAAATTCTATCCTGTGAGATGAAAAAACGGACTTAAACAAGAACGTTTTTGTTGACAAGGCGAAAAAGAGCGGTTTGCTGTTGCTGGACACCCCACATAAAAAAGGAAAAAAATAACACGGAAAAGGATTTGTCTTCCTTAGGTGTTGTTTTTACGAAAACATGATCGCCGACAAAATTGAAATGTTGTCTACTTCACGAATCTTCTAAGCTTACCCATAGCCAAATGTGTTGGTTTTTTAACTCCGCAGAGTGACAGTACTGTTTTTTGCAAGGCTGTGGTGTACTGCGTAGAACTTGTTATGTTGCTTTCGTTTATATCCATATCCAAAGGTCATAGCCAATTACACTTTAAGACATTACCTCATATTGCGTTTCACGCCGAATTTTTCATTTTCCACAGTCATTGTTATCTATTGTTGTGAATCCAATCTTCCTTCCATCACAATTTTGTTATTTTATCATATTACCAATTAAGGGAAAGCCAACATCTCGGGGTTTTTCCCAAGCGGAAATTTTGCTGCGTTGCACATTCCAGGCCCCTGGACACTCATTATTATTTTCACTTTGACCTTGGAGAACGTGACATGATAAAACTTTCTCATGCAATTTGAATTTTAAATGGTAATTCTTTTAAAAAGACTTGAAAAACTTTTATTAACTAGTTCAACCTCCGTTGAATAGCACCGTTATGTTCGAAACCTTCATCCAAGAATTTTAAGCTAAGTTAGCATTATTTGTGGTTTACAAAATATAACGAAATATCTAATGATGTCAACAGGGCCTTTTCCCACCGAAACTGAAAACGCTTTCGAAAGCATTTATGCAAATTATTTAAGCCGCAAACACTCACTAGGGGAATCCCCAGATGAAGTACTCAAAAACACAGTCGCATATACTTTCGATGGATCTTGATAATTGCACAGGGTACTTTTCCGATAAGTTTTTGATTTACTGACAAGTATATTTTGACAGATGTAAATTAAAAATAGAGACCTCCTTTGGCAAAATCCAATAGAAAACTAGACTTGGAGAAACCTTCTAAATGACAGCAGTTTTAAAATACTCTTTTACGTCATTAGGGAAAAAAAAAAAAAAAAACAAGCGCTCTTACTTGAGCTCTCTTTATTTCCTAAAATACTTTCACCTGTGAAGTTATTTGGTTGGTGCGAATCCATTAGCAAGAATACGGATTACCTTCATAACGGATCCAGCGCCAAACTACTCGTCGCATATATTGAAGACAGCATGCATAAATGGATCAGCCTGTTGACGTTTTGAGTTGCTGATCTAGACTTATACAGAGGTTTTTTAGAACATCTGGCACTATCCAAAATTACTCAAGAAGTAAGTACTATATCTTGAGTGCTCTCTTTTCTAATAGTGATTTATTGCTTCGGATTATTCCGGTGAATTCTGCAATGAATTAATTGATAAACAGAGTATATATTTTTAAGACGAGGTTTTATTTGTAGTATGTAGTTCCTTTAAAACATGTGTTGAGCCGGCCGGTTGCCTCTTCATCGCATTAAACATAACTTAGCATAGAAAGCCGCAACATGCTCGTGGCTTGTAAATAAACAATACCGTGCGTGATCTGGCATCACAACTTCTCACGCGATTTTAACTTCTAACTAATACACACGATATAACCATGACTGACAAATTTAATCAGCTTCATAACTCATATCGCGTAGGGGATTCCCCACGGCCTAAATTTCGGTTTCGTTGTTTGAATCCATGCTGTGATCATCACGAGACCGGTTAAAGATTAGCCGCACGCTTGATATAGGGATTGTTTTCAAGCAAAGCAGTTAAACCGTATGCCATAGAATTGATCAGGTGTCGTTGACTATTTTGGACAATTTAGTCAGTAACGGTTTGAGCTTCCGAAGACCACAGAGGACTGCCAACAAGGTTTATATCTTCGTGTTTTTAACATTTAATTTCGTTAATTCGGTGACGATACAAGAAAGAAAGAAAGAAAAAGAAGTGTTGCTGCATACTGAACACTGTAACCCGGCATTTTGCGGACAATTTCTTTGCAGTTGTCACTAAAGAACTTTATTACGGTTTATATAGTTGATGTAGAACTAGAAGTATCGAAAACAGCGCAAGCTATACGCATACATGTAAATTTCTTCGTATTAAAACTAATTTTTGGTTTGATTTTCTTTGTTAAAAAAAGTGGATTTTTGAGCTCCTCAATAGCTATCTAGTTTAAAAGACTAGCCTTACAATCCTTTATTTTCTTCTGCGAATGCATTCCGGATTTGTTGACGGGTGGGTATTGATATCCTAGAGATGTTGACCGTAACGTAATACATTTTCCGTGGTAATTTAAGTTGATTAGCGATACTGAGTTTTTCTTCGAGAGAGTCAAATTTCAGCCCATAATATAGAGCCACCAATGTTTAAAAAAAGAAGAGCACATGTTAATACTACATCCTTCAGCTATTTCGGCTCAAAAACGAATGTCATTGCGCGTGCGATTGCCTTGCAGGAGTCAGTGGGCATGAGCGATGTTTTCTATCTAAAATTTCAAAATCGGATGATCAGTTTGAAACTTTTAATTTACCACTCGAGCCGATTTTGAAACGCAAATTTTCCCTCCTGTGATAAAATCCTTGGAATATTTCTTGAATTTTACGAGCTTAACATAACTTTCTTTCGGGAAGAAGTTCTTTTTATTTCTATAGCAGTGGCGACCTTCTAATTATTTACGTTTAAAAACATTTCTAGGCCTAGTGACAGGTCAAAAGGCAGTCACTTTGATCACTCAGGCGGTGATCAGTACTGTTAGTTGTCTCTCGATTTAATTCAATGTCCACAGAATAGAATGTTTCATAAGAGGTGATGCACTCAAAATAAACTGGTAATAGTCTTTAAAATCCTAAAATCACTAAAGTGTGACGTGCAACAAAGTGATTGCTAGTGACGTTCCGATTCATCATGAATCGATTGTGCACCGTTTCTAGAGCAAGATTCAAATATTCAACCTGTTTCCAGGACCATTAAGAATGCAGGATATAAGAAAAATAAATAAATAAATAAATAAATAGATAAATAAATAAATGAATAAACAAACAAATAAAGGAACAAATAAATAGCGGTGTTAAACACTCCCCCACTGTGTTTATCGGCGCGTGTTCTTGGCACGAGACTTCACTGATTTAAGCCACCATGTTTTATTGGGCTTGACGCATTTAAGAAATCAGCAGAATGATCCAAAGAATATGACGGTAAAGGGTAAATATATGAAGTTATTATTTGGAGTGCAGTTAGTATAAGCTAAATAACAATAAATGAGTGCTGTAGTGAATCTTCTGTTTTTCAGTTTGACAAGCTGAGATCATCCTTGGCTGTGTTGAACACGTTGGCCTTGATGAGTTTAGATGGTCAAGCTACTGGTCGACAGTGACATCCGAAGCCCTTGGCTTTGTGTCATGCAGACGGTAGGAGACCATAAGGGACTCTTATTAAATTTAGCAGGGAGTCCATTACCAGTGGCTATTGGTCTAACTTGTGTCATCGGGGCTATCTAGCACAATAATTGTTGTCTAATACAAATTTCACTGATTAGATCCGTCCTTCGGGATCCAGCACCTTTGTTAATGTTAAGTTGGCCTTTGCTGAACAAAATACTTTTCCCATTTGGCTTTCCAGCGCGTTGGTCTCCTTGCCAAGTGTTCTGCTTCATTAAGGACGGTGCCTACTAATTCAAAGGTATTTTTGTCCCAGTTTATGATTATGCAGGAAATTTAGATCTTAACAAGTGTTATTGAAATCCAAAAAGAAAATTGGGGGTAACAACAGATTTTTCAAAGAAAATTGATGGATAATATTTGTAAAACACTTTAAAATTCAAAGCAATGTATGGTGTTCTTTCTCAAATTGAAGCTTAATTATCTCTCAAAAATGCATGGTTACCCTCAATTTTCTTTTTGGATACAAAGAGTACTTACTAAGATCTACTTTCTGCGGGTAGTTTCAATTAATTAATTAACTCTTTCACTTACTTTTCCTTCCACAAAACACCGCGCGTAAAATGACTATCACAAAAAAGTTAGGGGAAAGCAATACATCATTTTAAAGCTTAAAAAATGGCTTTCCAAAACCATATATACCTTATTTACAGAGAACTAAAAAAAATATTAAAAAATTAACACAAAAATCAGTTTCCACACAAATTTGGTTGTTTAAACGTTAATTACGAACTTTTGAAGGGAAAATAAAAATCTTCCTCATTTTATCAGCTTTCTTGGACAAAAATTGGACCGAAAATTGACTAGGCATGAATATTTCCGGATTTTTTTACGTAATTTGATTAGCGATCAATGTGTAATATGATATTTCGATGTGTGTCAAATTTGCGACGGCAACGAGAAAGATCACATTACAAATAATAAACGTCTGTTGGCCAAAAACCACCCAAACTACCGATTTTTCGACGGAAAATTTATTCCAGAGGATAAAAGAATTCACTGGACATGTAATCAAGGTAAATGTGCAAGACTTGGGGCGAAAACAAGCGAATATTTTCGAGAGAAAACACAATTCCGTGCGATGACAAGACCAACGAGGGAATTTTATGCAAATATGACGCTACGAAAATAATCTTACCTTTTCAGCGATTTTAAGGCTTGAAATTCCATTCAATGAACCAAAATTCTTTTCTTTATCCTTTCCGATGCCTATAGTGTAATTTTTTTGCCTGAAAAACTTCAGTGAAACCTGAAAGTATCGTCTATTGCCTGAACTAGAATGCCCGTCATGTAGACGTAATGAAAGCTACAAAGCCTAGATTTTCTGGGAAACTGGGGCGAAATCAGAGCGAAATCACAGCAATCGATGGAAATGGCGGCGTTCCACGAATGCGGAGACAGCTTGGGAAAAGAGGTTTAAGGACGGTGCCTACTAATGTTATTGCGCATACGTTGGAAAAAAAGCGACTTGTCGTGATCTACCGCAGTTTCTTACGAAAAATGGTTTACAAAGGATATGCCAAAAAAGACCCACAAAATATTGTGATTATAGTTTCATAATCTCTAATAAAAAGTTATACGAGATAACCCGTACAATTCCACTTCCAGACTTCATTGATAAACAATTCCTAAAGTTCCAAGCCCATGTTACCCGTCTTCAAAATAACAAGCTCCAAAAACAGCTTCAATTTATGATTCCCGACGTTAAAACACGCAGAATCTTTGGAATAAATGTGGCAAATTACTAGGAGGTTACGACGCTATAAGACTCATGCAGTCAAGAGCAAAATTCAGACAAGCTATTGATTCTCGGTATGGAACCTGCAGAACAAAGCAAGCCAAGTGGGACGCTTCTCCCGGCTAACTATCATTGTCATTGTTCTGCGCATCTCGAGATACTCGGGTTTCTTATCGGTGATGCCATTCTCGTTCCCAGAGCTGCGAGGCGCTGGCCAAGAGGATCGCAGCTCTGGCAACGAGAATGCGGTGATGCTTACCAAGACAGTGATATTTTTGCGCAGTTTAAAACTATCCGGGGAAAGTTGATCTTAGTAAGTACTCTCGGTATCCAAAAAGAAAATTGGGGGTAACCATGCATATGTATTTTTGAGAGATAATTATAATCTTCAATTTGGGAAAAAACGCCATACATTGCTTTGTATTTTAAAGCTTTTTACAAATATTATTCATCAATCATCTTTGAAAAATGCGTGTTTACCCCCAATTTTCTTTTTGGATTTCAATAACACTTGCAGTTAATTAAGATCTACATGTCGTGCATAATCATAAACCGGGGCAAAAATACCTTGGAATTAGTGAGCACCATCCTTAAACCGCGCAAAAATATCACTAAATTAGGAAGCATCACCGATAGGAAACCTGAATATTTCCAGATGCGTAGAACGTATGCGCAATAACAATAGTAGGCACCGTCCTTAACCTGCTTGGGCTCTCCTACTGAATTTGTTCAAGCAGTTTGATATTGGTCTTCTGTCGATATAATTGATCTGAAACCCTCTGTTCTGTTGTTTTTTTTTTTAATTTTGTGGATTGTCACGGTTGTTTTCCAAAATTAAGACCCTTTAAACAGACCTCGCAGTTAATTAAGACGAAGAGTACCTGAAAAAGTATCACAACCAGTAACTTTCTTGTTGCCTATAATGATCTTAATGTAACATGACTTCAAGTCGCAAATAATATTCCCAATTATTTGTACTCTTTCATGTAGTTCATTCCATGATGTCAGACGAAGTTTCCCTGAGAAAGCAAAAATCCTGTGTGGAACTATGCAGTGAGGACGATACGTACTTACTGGACGTTTTCAGTTGCGTTCAGCCAACAGATTGCCATGGACACAACCTTCCCCGCAAGCAACTTTTCTTATACATTACAAGAGCTTCATCAAAAAACAGATCAAGCTTCCTTCAGGTATTCTTCGAATGAAAATATTTGCTTCCAAAGAAAAAGAAAGAACAAGAAGGTTATGGTTCCATAACCTTGTATATTCAAAGGGTATATGTTGAAAGGCGTGTCAACTTTGCTCTTGTCTGGAAAACATGTTAATAAGAAAGAGGATCATGGCGTACAAGTGGGTTAAAAACAAAAGGATTTCAGGTTTCTATCTTTCATTTGTCTACTGACAGCTTTCACATGACTTTTTATATCTATTTTACAGGAAGAAAAATTACGTTTAGGATTGCGTCGAGTGCATTCTGATAAGTTTTGCTGGAAGAAATCATCTCCTACGGACAAAATTCTTGCAATGCTGAAAATGGGAGATTTGGGAGCAATAAGAAAGGTAATGACCAACAACATTTAGCCAATATTACCGTATGTGTACTCCTTGTTTGGATGGTGTTAGTGAAGACTGTTCAAAACTTGATGAAGTGAGATCCTCCATACTAGGTGACATTAGTCCTAAGAAGGAGTGTTGTTGATGACATATGCGCTGACCGACGTCTCAGAGCCTTGACTCTTAGCCAGGGCCCGGTTGTTCAAAAGCCGATTAACGCTAATCCCAGATTAAAAGTTAACCAAGAAGTTTATTTCTCTACTCTCAAATGCTGTTCGACGCGGATATTCGGATAAAATTACATTAGTAGATGTCGATCTTGAAAAACAAAAATAATCAAAAGAAACTCTAACCAAAAAGTTTAAAACATGAAACAAAAGTTAACGCTAATCCTGGATTAAGTTAATCGGCTTTCGAACAACCGGGCCCAGGATAACTTCCCATGACCCCATGACCTTGCGCCCCGACTGCACTTTCTCTACCAATGTAGCTTTCAAACCAGCTGAGAAGGGCTGGCAAATTTCGATTTTAATTTGAATTCTGCTAGAGGTGAATGAAATGAATATTGATATATTCTGAATTCACTTCAGATTGCTCATGTCTTTGAGCATTCTCACAGATGTGAGTTCGAGTCTCGTCTCGTTCTCTTCCATTTTTTAAGTTTCTGTTTAACTCCTTTAAATCTTTCTTTATCAGCGATGATTATAACTTTATAAAATTTCATATTCGAAAGTTAAGATATGTAATCACTTGCATATTCCCTATAAAGTTAATTACTATTTAATACAGCCCTTGACCGCTAAAAGCAGTCCCTCTGGAGTAGGAGAACACTAACAAAGAGACGTAGTAAAACCTTGCTAACCTCCTTTTCCAAGAAAAAAAAGTTTCTCCAATTTTTTAGTATCTTGTTTGGTTTAGTAAGGCTAATATATAAACACAAAGGTAAAAGTGATATTATTTACTGCTCACCACTTTTGCCTTCGGTCTCATGATAGCTAAAGCTTATTAAAGCAAATTGGGCTTCATATCCTTTTTACGAAGTGTTGTCTTTTTGAAGCCTCTGTTTTGCCATACCAAATTGAAACTGGGTCATGATCTGTAAATCAAAACTTACAGTGTATGATTATTGAAACTCATGTGACAAAACATTATAGTAAAAAATATTTGACTCATATGAAATTTTGACCAGCCTTTGAAAGCGACATTTGGTCATGTATACTGCAGATTGAAAGGATTAAAGTGGACGAGATGCGGTTGTCAGAGAAAGTCACTTTTACTCTTCCAAAAAGTGATGCTTCCAGCATGCAAGCTGTAGTGAAAGTTTTGAATGGAGATCTAGATGATGAAAGTTTGTTGAATGTTTTGAATGGAGACCTAGATGGTGAAGCTCTGTTGAAAACCGAACCGTTGACGTTATCACTCTCAATGGTAAGTTCATTTTTATTTTTCACTCTTTTCTTCTGGTAGCTTGGTCAAAAGGCAACCAATGCGAGGAGGGTTGGCACAGTGCCTGATGGCAACGTATCCTTTATCGATCTAGCAATTTGACTCTTATTCTAGTGCTGCATTTTCATTGAGTTTGTTGAATCTCTCCTCTGCTGACCAAGAGTGAATTCACTCTTGTGCTGACGTAGTACTCTTGACTTTGCTCGAGAGAATCTGCTTCAGGCATGTCAGCGTGGGGCACATTATTGGATGTTTGGGAGAAGAACATTAAGAGCCGGATGAAATAGCCTTATCCACCAAGGCTTAGGACTTTAAAGTTCCGAAACCATCTTCGGTCATTTCAGTTCAATTTCGATGGGGTCCTTTTGCCTGGGTAGGAGGAGTTGATTTTGAGTCAACTGATATTTGGAAAATCAATTTAACCTTGTCAAAATGGTCCCACTAACCATGGTTTGATTGCATGCCATGCTTTGGTGAATGATTGAAGAGTCAACCGAGAATCTCATTTCTAAATGTTTCTGTCACTCGTTTAATAAATCGTTGCTATAATTGTGAAGAATTTCTCTCACAAATAGTGTGTTAGAGGCACTTATCTTTTATTTTGTATTTTTTTCAGATTCCTTCCGACGAATCAAGGCCTGGAGTCGAACATGACCACTTGAGCACCGGGATGGCAAGTGTATCCTCGTGACTGTCACACTAAACTTAAGCCATAAGAATTAAATTATTTTTATTCTGAAATAAATCAGAGGAATAAAATTGAAGTGGTTAATTACTTCTTAAGGGAAAAGAATGAAAAAGTAAACATTCAGTCCCTAAAAGTTTTCAGTATATCTGTAAATGTGAACTTTGTTCACTTGTTAAAGTTGTAAATATAATTTCCTCAACATGAGACTGTACAGTAAAAATGATAAGGACTAAAGGCGAGAAATCGTTCTTATTTAAAATGATCCCATTCACAAAGAAGACTTTGTACACTTTCTTTTCATAGGGAGATTTTATTAGTATCGCCTTTAAGTGAAACAACAGGCTGTTGCTTGCAGTAAAACCACGAAAATTCTCTTATTTTAAATTTGCTTGAGAATTTACACATTAGGGCCGTTTATAAGAGAGAAAATAAGCCGCGGCTTACATAAGACGCGAACACCCCGTATAAATGGTAGAAAATATACGTTCACGGCTTTCTCAAGCCGCGGCTTATCTTGGCCTGGGAGTTAATACTCGTATAAATAGTTCCTTTCGCGTATTATGTACGCCGCGGCCAGAGTAAGCCGCGGCTTATTTTCTCTCGTATAAACGGCCCTATTATCGATAACAGGCAAAAAAGGAGCTCAGTAGAATAATAGAAAATTCTGGCAAAGTACAAATTTCAGCCTGGCGTTTGCCATTTGCTGTAAATAGAGAGATTTACGTTTACGTGAAACGCGAACGGCAAAAGTTACAGCGTAACCATGATTCCTTTGCGAAATTTTCTTCATGAACACACGTTGACTCTCTGTTGATTCACAAAATAGCTTCATCGAGACTCGCAAAATTTGACAGGTAAGGATTTTCATTTTATAGTATAACGTCTTTTTCTTCCAGTTTTTGTTTCTGTTTTGACTAAATACTCGAGATTAACAGTCCGTTCCCATCCAGTTGCCGTGGGTCACGAAAAGCTTACGCGGTTCCCGTTTTACGTAACCGTGATGCAAAATCTCTCTAATCTCTCAAATATACTATCGGAAAACTTTTTCCTATTTACCCCAGTTTCCTTTTTCAAGACTTTGCGTTAATATTCGTTAATTTGAGTTTACAGTGTCCCCAATTGCTAGGATTCGGCGCTAACAAGCTGGTTGTGTTTCATTGTACTATTATTTCGCTCCCCGTACTACATATATTTTGTGCTGTAATGTAGCTGTAATGTTAGTATTGTAAGTGATGTATTTTAGCTTTGTAAGCAATATTTCTATCAGTCTGTTAAGTAGCGTAAGTAAGATTAGTGTTTCAGGTATTGTTGTTATTGTAAGTAAATTCATGTTGTAAGTATTGTAAGTATGTAAAAATGTCAGTTGTATTAGTGTTGTAAGGTTTGTTTTCTAAAAAATGCATATATTTAAATAAAAATTGACAAAAAAAAAAAATTGACCTGCTGGAAACGTATTTTTTAAAGTGCACACTCAAGTTCTCAAGTCCTCCACTTTTACATGAGAAGCCTTTTATCTCCTGTTAGAAATGCCATCTCAGTCGACTTGCTTAAATGCGAGGTAAAATTTTTCTTTTCTGTATTCTCCTATTTATTCATCATGATCGTCGTACTTTTCAATGTTTTGTAAAAGCGTTGTGAGGCGTTGCTTAATGCCCGCTAAGAATTACTGATATTAAATTAAATATTGAATTTGTAAACTTTTGTACTCGTTGTAAAAATCTTCCAAGCTGTGAAAAGTTAAAGTATTCATGCAGTCGACTGGCTTTATTATCTCGGGGATGATGTTGAATAAACTTGAGCTCATGATCTTACGTTTTCCTGTGTATTTGTTCCCAATCTGGCTAGGAGGTTCATCTATCCAAGAGCAGCTGGGTATTATTACAATATGATTAATATTTTTGTGGGTCTACTGATTGTAACAAAGAACGAAGGGCATTTTAATTTTCATATCTAATTTATACTAAGAATATTTCAAGATTGTTCCAGGAGAATAGAAAAAAGTCGTTGGTCATGTACCGACTCATGATTCACGAATTAATTGGGTGTGGTCGATGTGGGGCCGTTTGAAAATAAAAGAGAAAGGGTGACACCGTCCTCTATATAACCACAACTTTAATTACCTCCCTCGTCGTTAGAACGACAACGACAGACTGATGAACTGAAATGCAAAACGCACATGGCGAGAACGCAGAAATGCTATTTCCTTTTTCAAGGCATTGGTTTTTGTTTCTCGTTTTCCTCGAGGTCGTTGCTATTTTACTTTCCTAATGTCTCCGATAGGACGTCAAGGCCCTGGAGTTTAACCTTAATTGACCACCCTTAATCAAAAGGAAGACACTCATCAACGAATTGGTTTTTGTATGGGTGTGTGTGTGTATGTTTGTTCCCCTGGCTTGTGACAGAAATGAACCAATCTTTTTGACAGGTGTCTTAAAAGGCAAGAAACACTTGATGTGTTTATTCCTGTTGTCCACAGGGTAAGTCGAGAAAAACGTGGCAAGAACCTTCGAAAGAGAAAGAGAAATGATCCTTGCACCGGCATCGCACGGGTCATGGGTTGGAATCCCGATGGAGCCCTCTGAATTTTTCAGGTGTCTGCATGGGGTACGTATGAAGGTGTCTATAAGAGACAATTGCTTCAATTGTCCAGATAAGTGCGAGGATCATTTCTCTCTTTCGTTTTATAGCCCACACTTTAAAGATATAAATACATTTCTCTCAAGAGGACAGTCTCTTGTTTGCTGTTTGTAGTCCTTGTAGTCCTTAATCGAGTCGTTAGAGTCTAAATTGCAAAATAGGCACATTTCTATGTATTTAAATTAATCTGGAATGAGAAGGAACATGACCGATGGCAAAGAGAGGATGAGGTAAGAGAACGGCTCCCCATGCCCCATCATAGCCAATCCGGTGCCTATCTAAAAATAGCAGAGTAGCTAATATTGGAAGAGGCCCATGAATGGGGGATCCGTTCTCTTACCTGGCACTGACACTGGTATTCTCGAGTGGCTTCTAAGGAACAGGCCATCTTTAATGTCTGATCCTGTCCAACTCCCTAAGATTGGTAGGAGTGACCATTATTGTATCCTGATCAAGCGACATGCGGACGAACCAACACAGAAGCCCTATAAATAAACTATTACACGTCGTGACACACGGCCTAGCAGACTCCGAGAGTTCGGCCAATGGCTAACATCCCACTCCGATCCTGGATTGAATTTTACGGTGCTAACTCTTGTTAGGGAAAGCTTGACATTTTCCAACGAATCATCATAGATGCTCTTGACAGGTTTTGTCCTACCCAAGTGATTCGTCTCCATTGCTCAGATAAGCCCTGGATGACCAGCAAGATTAAGTGCTGGATTGCGAAGAGAAGTCGAATGCTGGCTAGGTTTAGCAGTCACTCTGATGGCTTTAGATTATGGCGTAATAAAGTTGCGAATGCCATCTCTACCTGTAAACAGTTTTTTTACAATAACAAGGTTAAGAACATCCGCAGGTGGTGGAGTGAAATCAAAAACCTCGCGGGAGTTTCGGCACGTGAAGGTCAGTGGTATGTGCAGTTGTGCGATGGTCATCATATTGACAACATTGAAGCTCTATGCTGCAAGATAAATAGGTTTTTCACGGGATTAACATCCAACTTTAGCCCACTCTTGCCTGGTGACATCTCCGCCATCTCAGTTCCTGATGTGGATAGTATCATTTCTAGAGGTGAGATCACAAGTAGTTAGAATAGCCACATCTTCCTCACCACCTTCTAAATTAAACGGGGGCATTCCCCAGGGAACACGTCTGGGGCCGATGCTATTTGCGGTTATGGTCAATGACCTTATCCACCGCTGGCTTCCACGCGCTAAGTTTGTGGATGACCTAACGGTAATCGAAATAATTCCTAGGAATGTACCATCTATTTTACCATACATTGTATCAGAGGTCCAGGCGTACGCATGCAGTTAATAACAATATGTGCCTTAACCCCTCAAAATGTAAGATCATGGCGATTGACTTTCTCCATTATAATAGTTTCCAATGCCCTCCCGTTGCTACGTGCGGCTGTATTTTGGAAGAGGTCAAGTCGTTCACATTTCTTGGAGTTTTTATGTCCCACGACGTGACCTGGGTGCATTGCGATCACATAATGGAGATAACCAACCGTAGTCATTACGCCTTAATTAAGGCAACTTAGGCGCTGTGGCGTGTCCGTGCATTATAGTGTCATGGTGTAGTTCTATACTAGAATATGCATGTGTTGTGTTTGCTGCGTTGCTGCAATATTTATCTGATTCGCTTGAAAGAATACAAAAACGCGCGCAAGCAATTATCTTTCCTGGTTCCACCTATAGCGAGGCCTTAAATTTAGCCGGTATATCAACCCTCCATGATCGTAGATCAGCCTAGAAACAGCAAAGGCCCTAATATTGTTTCCTGGGGAATACCGCATGTTAGCGAGCGACTATTTGAAAGATGGCCATTGACACTGCATTGCTGGTTTCGACCACTTGAATAAGACTCAAACCAATTACCTGCTGCACCCCGAAACCCGTATGCATGCAATTTTGATAGCAGAACCTCGTGATCCACGGTATCGAAAGCAAATCCAAGAATACTACTGAATCACGTTGCCATTGTCAATATTATAAGCCCAGCAGTTAGTGGCCTCTAACTGTAACCGTTGAGTGAAGGCTTCGAAAACCGGACTGGCTACTTGTTAACAAATTATTATCCACTAGAAACGCATAAACCTGATTATATATTATTCTCTCGAAAACTTTAGTAACAACCAAGGGCGGATCTAGGATTTTGGCTAGGGTGGTGCACATGTCAGACGGAAATGCACAGGAAGCCCAATCTTTATATGTCAGACAATGTATAATACATGCTTTTAAGAGGGTTAGGGCTGTAGTATGATAAATCTGTAAATGATGAGGCAAATTAAAATCTAACTTAATGCAGTTTTTGTGCTTTTTAACTAAAACGTTATTTTTTTGGTAACCGAGGGGGTGCACGTGCTCCAACGTAATCATCTTCTAGGGGGTGCCCTGTAACTGTAATTGAACAATGTTACTTGTACTTTTTAGAGTAAAGCTCTGAGGTCTTTGAATTTCCCATCTTGACCAATAAGAGTCGTGTTTGGCCTGTCTACACCTTGAAACATAATTACAAGTTGTCTTAATTAAAAGCTTTAAAAGAATTGATGTGGTGTATTATATGCCGTCTATTGCACTTTTTTTTTTAAGGCTCCCATAAGCGGACACCCCCAGTCAGCAGACACTTCCCGGTTGTCAAGGGCGGAACTGGGGGAGGTGCACTGGGTGCTATGGGACTCCGAAATGATAAAATATTCAATCTGAATCGTTTTCGACACGTGATTTGGACGAACTATCGGTAAGATACTGTTTTGTTGTCATTTTTTTCACTGCTCACTCCCATTGGATAACACATGCCTCGATCTACATAATTCCTCAGATCTTATTCACTAATTGTTAATTATTCTTTACGCGGTCGACAAGTTTCAATTTTGAATTTGCAACGATTTATTTGTTTACTATTATTAGCCGAACGCGTG
>NC_090888.1:45255357-45262857 GCF_036669925.1 Montipora capricornis | reverse complement strand
GTACCTGTTAAGAAGGGAAAAAATTATGGATTTTAGTAAATAGTTAGCAAACACAATGCTACTACTACTACTACCACTAATACTACTACTACTACTACTACTACTACTACTACACTACTACTACTACTATTACTACTACTACTAATAATAATAATAATAATAATAACAGTAATAATAATATAACCATAATGATAACAATCATTTGTACAATTATGATATGTTTTGAAATATAATAATAAACTTCATCTCTCTCAAGCTTCGGTAACCAGTCTTCCTGTCCCTAATTAATGCATTGCATGCATTACAATTGATTCATTCGAGGGGATTAACAACGTATCAATCGCATCCGAGCAGCCAAGGGGGAAAAATATAGTACATCTTCCCCATCTGTATGTTTTGGGCCGTGAGTTAATTATTCCGATGCACATGCTCGCCTTCCTTTTCCAGCCAGAGCTGAATTACATGGATTTTTTGCGGATTTCTCAGCCCGGGCAAACGGGGGAAAAACTCCGCAAAAAGTCTATGTAATCGACTGATGGAATTTCAGCCCATTTTTAGAAACCGGGCTAGGATGTAATCGCCACTTTCATTTCAAGAAGATTTCTTTCAGAACCCGGCCTGAAATTTCAGCCCGGGCTGCCATATAATCAGACCCTTAGTCTGATAAACTAGGGACGGTTGTCTGACAGCAGAAGGAGCACGGAAATTACGATGAATGTTCGTGGTGACTTACTGCCATTACCTCTTGAGTGCAAGACTTGGACGACCAAAGATCGAAGAAAAAATAACCAAAACCAGAAAACTGATAGCGATTCACCGGCATCTGTAAAAAATAGAGATAAACACTAATTTTAAAACAGTCGTTTCTAACGTTAATGGCCATTTCTGTAGAAGGCCGGCGGCGGATCTAAACCCGTTGACCGGCCATCGTCCTGGTTTCAGGACTGTTAGTGTCAATGTGAACTCTAATGAAAATGACAATATCAGATTCTTTGCCTTTTTTACCTTTTGATTGAAGACACTGGTATTTACTGGCTTTCGGTAAGTTCTTCGAAGTTTGAATGATTTCTTGACCTCTCTCCTGAAAGCAATAACATCGACATGTAACTGAATCGTATATTGTAATGAGTGGGTTGCATGATGGTTTCTTGCAATCCATCGCAAGAACACACGCAACTTTATATCTGGTCACTGGGAATGATCCATGCATTGTTAAAGGAAAGGAACTTTATTTAAGTGTCTAGTCGTTCTAGCACTGGGACACTAATTGGGGACACTGTAAACTCAATTAACAATTAACACAAATCAAGTCAAATGATGGTTTTTGAGGAGAGAAGACAACTGGAGTACCCGGAGAAAACCTCTCGGTGCAGAGTAGAGAACCAACAAACACAACCCACATATGACGCCGGATCTGGGAATCGAACCCGGGCCACATTGGTGGGAGGCGAGTGCTCTCACCACTGCGCCATCTCTGCACCCCGTATTACTATTCTTCTTCTTCTTCGTCTTCTTCTTCTTCTTCTTCTTCTTCTTCTTCTTATTATTATTAATTATACCCCCTTATAATTAACAAACAGTAGCGTAAATCGCGTGCAGGAGATGTTATGAGGGAAGCAATTGTACCGTGCGGTTATGGTTATTGATTTCAACTGAGTGCAAAGCCTTTTCGACACCTTCTTTCCTCTTTAAAGAGAGAATTCTTATTTGTACGTGTTGAGGAAGCTCCGTTTGACAATGAACTTTGAACCGCAGATCAGTGGCAGTATAGGCTACCCACTGCCACTTACTCAGTTTAACTTCAAATATTGCATCATTTTTCTTTGTTGAAGGACGATTCAAACAGATGAAGTGTCTTTAATGTTCAGAGGGATATTATACCATTTTTGTTGTCTCGTAAGACTCTAGTAAAAGGGATTGAGTCAAATTTCTCTTCATAGCATTTTTTCTCTTGATTTTTGCTAAAAGCTAAGAATTCCTCTATACTAACTCGTTTAAAATAGGTCACAATCTCTGATCTCGCAGTGTTGTTTTCATGCGATGCTGTGATTCCGCAGAAAAATGATTGCTTTGTTTTGTCCACGTGGATGATATCAAAATGGCAGCTGGGAAAATCTGTGGCGTTTTCTGGCGGATTCCAAGCAGCGCTTGATTTGATGGTCTGAAAGCAATTAAACACAAGAAATAATTGATATTTTTTTAAACTTTGGTATCCTAATGATGACCGGCAAATGTAGCAAGAACTTTTTGGGAAGGCTGGCCGCTAAATTGGTCAGTTTAGCCCCGTTTACACCAGGAAGGTTTCCTTGACAAGGAAAAGTTGCTGGTGTAAATAGCGTAAAATTGACAAAATTTTTCCTTGACAAGGTAGAGCTAGAATGCCAAGGAAAAAATTGTCAAGGACGAAATTTGTTCGTGTAAACCGACGAAAAGGAAAATGTAGGAAAGCAAGCTCGACGGACTACTATGCGCGGGAAATGATTTTTTTTAGGAATCGATCGTAGAAAATTCGGAAAAAGTTAACTTGGCTCATCGGCCAGTTTCGACAATTTGGAGGGAAGGTCCTTTTTAGTCGGATCAACTCAGTTGTAACATAACGGCAATGTTATTCCACCAAATGAAACACCAATAATTGCTTAAGTGAGGTACTCATTAATATGACGTAATACGCTACCATGACAACAAAAACACCATCTAAAAGCATCCTATATTTTGTCTTTAAACGTTTATATATCAAAAAGGCACGCGGGTACCCTCATCTTTTGTTGCCGGAAGTGATTATCAGGCTAATATAAAACTGACAGCAAAGTCAATTTGTAAAAAATCGGCTTTGGAGCGGATTGAGACCCATCTTAACCAATTGTGAACACAATTTACTTGTTTAAAACTAAAAAAAAAAAAAATCACTTTTTGCTTACCTTCACTTTACTTCCTTTGATCTTCCATCCGTGTTCCAATGCATCGAGTTCAATTCTGATATCCTCATCACTGTTGGACACAAAGATCCCAGCCACTGGAACCAGAAGTTTTCGATGTCTTTTTTCTTCGTTCTGGCACACCTGATAATTATTGCAACGAGATGTATCGATTCAGAATCGTGGATCACCATAACTGATTCAAAACAGACACGGCGCTGTACTGACTGGACTGGTTGACTATTTGAAAAATGCAATACACTTCTCGAATTATAGTTGCAGATAAAGTAGTGCTCTGTGATCGGTACTAATTACTGGCCTTCAACTTATATAATTGCCTTCCTCCAAACCCCTCGAAAAGGTCCAGCGTAGAATACCTACAACCACGGTACATGGTGACTACATTCATTTACGGTCAAACCCAAAAGCAAGTGCACTATAGTACCTAAAGACATAGAAAAACCCTATATCTTAAGCTTTAGTTGCCGAAGAAGCCGGCTCTAAGGTAATCCGATCAACCTAATGGGATAAGGATGCCGGAAACACTTCACACAAATTGGAGTGAAGCCGTAAAGAAATAATATGAGGAAATGCAGAAGTACCTTACATGCTGTTGCCGTATCATTTACCAGATAGATCAAAATCTTCCAGTTTTGTCCTTGCCTTGGCTGCTCTGCAAGAACCACCATTTGCATTCGTTTCTTGTCGTTTTTTCCTGGTCGTCCAAAAGCAGCGATTTCAATGCCTTCCGGTAGCACTGGAAGGGTTACTTCGATGTCATTATGTTTGTGTTCTATTTTTGCATCAGGGTAAACCTCCTTTAGGCTTCTCCAGCGGTCTGATTGTCCAGATGGCGCTTTGACGACCACTTGTTTCGGTCGACATTTCACATTGATAATCCATGTGTTACCTGCGTTCACCAGACAGCTGTGCTCAATTGATACAGTGTCTTGTCCTTTCTTGAGGTCGTAACAGCAGCTGACTTGAAGGTTTTTTGAGCCCCGGTCGTTGTTGGCCTGTTGTTGGTCAACTGAAACAAAACAAATACTGTACATTCTGTAAACTGACTTTTGTGGATTGAGTTTCCCTAGTCCTTTGCTTAGCTCTTCCATATATTAATAAAATCATTATCTTTCTCTGAAAATTCTGTTCTCTCGAAACTCTTTCAAGTATTGATCAACTTTCACACAAACACAAGTGTACATAGCAAGCATAAGAACTGGCAAACATGCCATTGCCAATTAATAGACCTGCCTCAGGGAACCGTTTTTCATAAACCACCGTTCCTTGGAAGCAATTTTTTTTCTATACCCCGTCCCAAATTTAACCGATTGAAAGGTTTGATCTTTACCACAAAGGCAAAAATCTGCAGTGCTTGTATGTGGGAATAATTATGCCATCACTTGAATATCAGGTAAACCCGACTGTTACACACTCCCCTGAAGAATATCAGCCTTCCTGAATAGTTCTCCTTTTTACTCCGCAAAAAGATATGACTAAGACGCAAAATAAACGTGAGAACATGTAAACTAGTTTTAACTCTAATCTGGTTCTCAGACTTCAATATTATTGTGCCGTTCACAGAAAATTTGGTGTATTATTATGTCACAAGTGCTCGTACGGAGTCCGTTGCGTTCATTTCCACTTAACTTGTTTCCTAAAGTTTAAACCGAATTGTATAAAGTAAGTAACTTTATTTCAACTCGTGTTGATGAGGCTAGCAAATACATGCTAATATGCCGAGAAAAGTGAAATACATAAATAAATGATTTTTGTATATGTATATATACATGATCAATTAATAACTAACATTTTAACTATATCAATAAATAAACAATCCTAACTCTTAAAATTATTACAATGAATTATAGAAATCTGTAAATTACTGATGTAGTTCTCTCACAGCCTTCTTAAATTCCTTAAGAATTTTCGTTGAACGTAATTTATCCGTAATTTATGCGGTCGTTTCCAGTGAATCAGACAATAAAATTTTATCCTGTGCAAAGAGAAAACGGAGTTAAACAAGAAACATTTTTGTTGACACGGCGAAAAAAGCGGTTTGCTGTTGCTGGGACACCCTACCCAAGAAGATTAAACGTAATGGTTGCTTTTGCGAAAACGCCATTGCAGACAAAATCAAAATGTTGTTTACATCATTGATCCTGAGAGCTTACCAATAGTCAAACTTGTTGGTTTTTTAACTCCGTAGAGTGACAGTACCATTTTCTTGCGAGGCTCTGGCGTACTGTGCAGAACTTGTCTCGTTGCCTTTATTTATATCCACAGGTCATAGCCGCTTACACCTTAATAAGGTCAACAAAAATTACCTCATATTATATTTCACGCCGGATTTTCGGTTTCCACACTCATTGTTTAATATTTATTGTTATGAATTAAAACTTCCTTGGAGCGCAATTTGCTATTTTATATATATTATTAAGTAATAATGAAAGCCAACATCTCGGGGTTCTTCCCAAGCGGAAGTCTTGCAGCGTTGCACATCCTTCTATATTTTCACTTTGACCTTGAAGAACGTGAGATAATCGAATGTTCTCATGAAAAGATGAAACTTTAATGGTGACATTCAACCTCGAATAACAACTCTAAAATTATGAGAACTTGCGTGACGTGCTCGGTAGCGATGGGTCACGAAACATTTGCACGATCGCGCTGTTATGTTTGAAACCTTCAACCACATATTTTCTTCCAAGAATTATAGCGTAAGTTTGCTTATTTGCGGTTTAAGGAAATATAACGCAGTATCTACTGATGTCAACCGGGTCTTTCCCCACCGAAACTGAAAACGCTTTCGGGAGCATTTATGCAGATCATTCAAGCCACAAACGACTTTGGGAATCCCCTAATGTAGTGCCCTCGAAAATCTTTCTTTCGCTGGATCTTGATAGTAGCAGAAGGGAAGTTTCGTTAACAAATCTGTTGATTTACTGACAAGTATGTTTTAATAGATGTAAATCACAAACAAGGCCCTCCTTTGGTAAAATGCAATGGAAAAAGTATTAAACGAGGCCTCCTAAATGGCAGTTGTTTAAAATACATGTTTTTACGTCATTAGAGAAAAGACGCTCTTACTTTGACTCTATTATTCTCTCAAATGATTTTATTTGTCAAGTAATTTGGTTCGCTGGTTGGTACGGATCCATTAGGAAGAATACAGTTGTGATAGCAGATCCAACATCAACCCACTCGACGGATTTCGAAGACACCATGCAGAAGCAGAAGGGGTCATCATGTTGAAGTTCTAAGTCTCAGAAGCGTATAGAGGCTTTTAAAACAATTAGCCCTATCCAAAAATCATTCAAAATGTATGTACTATGTTTTGAGTGTTCTCTTTCTTTCTAGTAACCTATAGCTTCGTATGATTCCTTTTTGTCTTCTTCGCTTGAATTCTGCAATTCGTTAATTGATAAACAGGATATATTTTTTAAGAGGAGGTTTTATTTGTGGAATGTATTTTCCTTTAAAACATGTATATATGCCAAGCCGGCCGGCTGCCTCTTCATCGCATTTAAAATTAGCTCAGCATAGGAGCCGTGACAGTACTGTTTCGGCCTTCTGGGCCTCATCAGTGCAGTGCTGATGTCTGGTATATATTGAATCTTCAGTGTAGCTCGGCATTTATTTATTTATGTGTATTTTATTTATTGTCAAAATTCGCCCGGAGGCAGGTGAGCATACTATGGACCTAACCAACCCCCTTAGAAGAATTGATACCTATTCCCTGGAACCCCACTAATAAAAGGAAAACCAAAAGAAAGAAGTATTCAGAACAAAGAAAGTTAACAAGAACGACGAATAACAGTATGGGCGCGGCGGCATTTCGGACACACTAATTTGTATGAACGAATGTCATCTTGATTGAAAACTGAACTTAGTCTATTATAGAAAAACGATTTTAACTTTTTCTTTAAAGGTACTCAACCTTCGATCTTATAGCGATAGGTAATTAATGCACTCCACAGATTAGTTATTCGGCTGAAGAAAGAGTCGCGGAAAAGAGATGTATTAGCGGATTTGTTATTGAGAAAAAGCCCAGAAGATCCCCGACGGGAACGCACACTACAACATTGAACAAGGTTATCTAGATTAATGTCAATAAGTCCATAAATACACTTAATTTATAGAAAAATAATAAATCAATATATTCCAGCCTGTAGTTAACAGATAGGAGGTTAAGGTTCAAAAGTCTGTCCTTGTATGAGAGTTCAGAGTTCATGCAAATAAAACGTGTAGCTTTCCTTTGGATATTCTCTACTTCCAGCATCATGTGGACCCAAAGCTGTGAAGCGCAGCACAGGTTAGAGCGCACAAGGGAAATATAACGCAGCTTCGGGGAATCCTTCTTGAGGTCATCCGAGCAGTTCTTTTTTAGAAATCCCAGCATGCTATTAGATTTTGCAACCATTTCAGCAATGTGTGCAGTCCGCTTCAAGTCCTTCGAGACATACAAGCCAAGGTCTTTTGCGAAAGAGACAATTTTCATCCATTAACCTATATAACCTTTCGGAACTTTGCTTTAAAATTTGCTGATAATTTGGTGGTCACTATTAAAGGAACTTCATGATTA
>NC_090888.1:45240357-45247857 GCF_036669925.1 Montipora capricornis | reverse complement strand
GTAGTACATCTTCCCCATCTGTATGTTTTGGGCCGCGAGTTAATTATTCCGATGCACATGCTCGCCTTCCTTTTACCTGGATTTTTTGCGAATTTCTCAGCCCGGGCAAACGGGAGAAAAACCCCGCAAAAAGTCTATGTAATCGACTGATGGAATTTCAGCCCATTTTTAGAAACCGGGCTAGGATGTAAGCGCCACGTTCATTTCCAGAAGATTTCTGTCAGAACCCGGCCAGAAATTTCCGCCCGGGCTGCCATATACTCAGACCCGTAGTCTGATAAACTAGTGACGATTGTCTGACAGCAGAAGGCGCACGGAAATTACGATGAATGTTCGTGGTGACTTACTGCCATTACCTCTTGAGTGCAAGACTTGGACGACCAAAGATCGAAGAAAAAATAACCAAAACCAGAAAACTGATAGCGATTCACCGGCATCTGTAAAAAATAGAGATAAACACTAATTTTAAAACAGTAGTTTCTAACGTTAATGGCCATTTCTGTAGAAAGCCGGCGGCGGATCTAAACCCGTTGACCGGCCATCGTCCGGGTTTCAGGACTGTTAGTATCAATGTGAACTCTAATGAAAATGACAATTTCAGATTCTTTGCCTTTTTTACCTTTTGATTGAAGACACTGGTATTTACTGGCTTTCGGTAAGTTCTTCGAAGTTTGAATGATTTCTTGACCTCTCTCCTGAAAGCAATAACATCGTCATGTAAATGAATTCTATATTGTTATGAGTGGGTTGCATGATGGTTTCTTGCAATCCATCGCAAGAACACACGCAACTTTATATCTGGTCACTGGGAATGATCCATGCATTGTTAAAGGAAAGGAACTTTATTTAAGTGTCTAGTCGTTCTAGCACTGGGACACTAATTCGGGACACTGTAAACTCAATTAACAATTAACGCAAATCAAGTCAAATGATGGTTTTTGAGGAGAGAAGACAACTGGAGTACCCGGAGAAAACCTCTCGGTGCAGAGTAGAGAACCAACAAACACAACCCACATATGACGCCGGATCTGGGAATCGAAGCCGGGCCACATTGGTGGGAGGCGAGTGCTCTCACCACTGCTCCATCTCTGCACCCCGTATTACTATTCTTCTTCTTCTTCTTCTTCTTCTCCTTATTATTATTATTATTATTATTATTATTATTATTATTGTTATTATTATTATTATTATTATTATACCCCCGTATAATTAACAGACAGTAGGGTAAATCGCGTGCAGGAGATGTTAGGAGGGAAGCAATTGTACCGTGCGGTTATGGTTATTGATTTCAACTGAGTGCAAAGCCTTTTCGACACCTTCTTTCCTCTTTTAAGAGAGAATTCTTATTTGTACATGTTGAGGAAGCTCCTTTTGACAATGAACTTTGAACCACAGATCAGTGGCAGTATAGGCTACTCACTGCCACTTACTCCGTTTAACTTCAAATATTGCATCATTTTTCTTTGTTGAAGGACGATTCAAACAGAGGAAGTGTCTATAAGGTTCAGAGGGATATTATACCATTTTTGTTGTCTCGTAGGACTCTAGTAAAAGGGATTGAGTCAAATTTCGCTTCATAGCATTTTCTCTCTTGACTTTTGTTAAAAGCTAAGAATTCCTCTATACTAACTCGTTTAAAATAGGTCACAATCTCTGATCTCGCAGTGTCGTTTTCATGCGACGCTGTGATTCCGCAGAAAAATGATTGCTTTGTTTTGTCCACGTGGATGATATCAAAATGGCAGCTGGGAAAATCTGTGGCGTTTTCTGGCGGATTCCAAGCAGCGCTTGCTTTGATGGTCTGAAAGCAATTAAACACAAGAAATAATTGATTTTTTTTTTAAACTTTGGTATCTTAATGATTACCGGAAAATGTAGCAACCACTTTTTGGGAAGGCTGGCCGCTAATTTGGTCAGTTTAGCCCCGTTTACACCAGGAAGGTTTCCTTGACAAGGAAAACTTGCTCGTGTAAATAGCGTAAAATTCCCAAATTTTTTCCTTGACAAGGTACAGCTAGAATGCCAAGGAAAAATTGTCAAGGACGAAATTTGTTCGTGTAAACCGACGAAAAGGAAAATGTACGAAAGCAAGCTCGACGGACTACTATGCGCGGGAAATGATTCTTTCTAGGAATCGATCGTAGAAAATTCGGAAAAAGTTAACGTGGCTCATCGGCCAGTTTCGACAATTTGGAGGGAATGTCTTTTTAGCCGGATCAACTCAGTTGTAACATAACGGCAATGTTATTCCACTAAATGAAACACCAATAATTGCTTAAGTGAGGGACTCATTAATATGACGTAAGACGCTACCATGACAACAACAACTCCATCTAAAAGCATCCTATATTTTGTCTTTAAACGTTTATCTATCAAAAAGGCACTCGGGTACCCTCATCTTTTGTTGCCGGAAGTGATTATCAGGCTAATATAAAACTGAAAGCAAAGTCAATTTGTAAAAAATCGGCTTTGGAGCGGATTGAGAACCATCTTAACCAATTGTGAACACAATTTACTTGTTTAAAACTAAAAAAAAAATCACTTTTTGCTTACCTTCACTTTACTTCCTTTGATCTTCCATCCGTGTTCTAATGCATCGAGTTCAATTCTTATATGCTCATCTCTGTTAGACACAAAGATCCCAGCCACTGGAACCAGAAGTTTACGATGTCGTTTTTCTTCTTTCTGGCACACCTGCTAATTATTGCAACGAAATGCATCGATTCAGAATCGTGGATCACCATAACTGATTCAAAACAGACACGGCGCTGTACTGACTGGACTGGTTGACTATTTGAAAAATGCAATACACTTCTCGAATTATAGTTGCAGATAAAGTAGTGCTCTGTGATCGGTACTAATTACTGGCCTTCAACTTATATAATTGCCTTCCTCCAAACCCCTCGTAAAGGTCCAGCGTAGAATGCCTACAGCCACAGTACATGGTGACTACATTCATTTACGGTCAAATCCAAAAGCAAGTGCACTGTAGTACCTAAAGACATAGAAAAACCCTATATCATAAGCTTTAGTTGCCGAAGAAGCCGGCCCTAAGGTAATCCGATCAACCTAATTGGGATAAGGATGCCGGAAACACTTTCGCCACACAAATTGGAGTGAAGCCGTAGAGAAATAATATGAGGGAATGCAGAAGTACCTTAAATGCTGTTGTCGTATCATCTACCAGATAGATCAAAATCTTCCAGTTTTGTCCTTGCCTTGGCTGCTCTGCAAGAACCACCATTTGCATTCGTTTCTTGTCGTTTTTTCCTGGTCGTCCAAAAGCAGCGATTTCAATGCCTTCCGGTAGCACTGGAAGGGTTACTTCGATGTCATTATGTTTGTGTTCTATTTTTGCATCAGGGTTAACCTCCTTTAGGCTTTTCCAGCGGTCCGATTGTCCAGATGGCGCTTTGACGACCATTTGTTTCGGTCGACATTTCACATCGATAATCCACGTGTTACCTGCGTTCACCAGACAGCTGTGCTCAATTGATACAGTGTCTTGTCCTTTCTTGAGGTCGTAACAGCAGCTGACTTGAAGGTTTTTTGAGCCCCGGTCGTTGTTGACCTGTTGTTGATCAACTGAAACAAAACAAATACGGTACATTCTGTAAACTGACTTTTTTGGATTGAGTTTCCCTAGTCCTTTGCTTAGCTCTTCCTTATATTAATCAAATCACTACCTTTCTCTGAAAATTCTGTTCTCTCGAAACTCTTTCAAGTATTGATCAACTTTCACACAAACACAAGTGTACATAGCGAGCATAAGAACTGGCAAACATGCCATTGCCAATTAATAGACCTGCCTCAGGGAACCGTTTTTCATAAACCACCCTTCCTTGGAAGCAATTTTTTTTCTATACCCCGTCCCAAATTTAACCGATTGAAAGGTTTGATCTTTACCACGAAGGCAAAAATCTGTAGTGCTTGTATGTGGGAATAATTATGCCATCACTTGGATATCAGGTAAACCCGACTGTTACACACTCTCCTAAAGAGTATCAGCCTTCCTGAATAGTTCTCCTTTTTACTCTGCAAAAAGATGTGACTAAGACGCAAAATAAACGTGAGAACATGTAAACTAGTTTTAACTCTAATCTGGTTCTCAGACTTCAATATTATTGTGCCGTTCACAGAAAATTTGGTGTATTATTATGTCACAAGTGCCCGTACGGAGTCCGTTACGTTCATTTCCACTTAACTTGTTTCCTAAAGTTTAAACCGAATTGTATAAAGTAAGTAACTTTATTTCAACTCGTGTTGATGAGGCTAGCAAATACATGCTAATGTGCCGAGAAAAGTGAAATACATAAATAAATGATTTTTGTATATGTATATATACATGATCAATTAATAACTAACATTTTAACTGTATCAATAAAAAAACAATCCTAACTCTTAAAATTATTACAATAAATTATAGAAATCTGTACATTACAGATGTAGTTCTCTCACAGGCTTCTCAAATTCCTTAAGAATTTTCGTTGAACGTAATTTATCCGTAATTTATCCGGTCGTTTCCAGTGAATCAGACAATAAAATTTTATCCTGTTCAAAGAGAAAACGTACTTAAACAAGAACATTTTTGTTGACACTGCGAAAAAAGCGGTTTGCTGTTGCTGGGACACCCTACCCAAGGAGATTAAACGTAGTGGTTGCTTTTGTGAAAACGCCATTGCAGACAAAATCAAAAGCTTACCAATAGTCAAACTTGTTGGTTTTTTAACTCCGTAGAGTGACAGTACCATTTTCTTGCGAGGCTCTGGCGTACTGTGCAGAACTTGTTTCGTTGCCTTTATTTATATCCACAGGTCATAGCCGCTTATACCTTAATAAGGTCAACAAAAATTACCTCATATTATATTTCACGCCGGATTTACGGTTTCCACACTCCTTGTTTAATATTTATTGTTATGAATTAAAACTTCCTTGGAGCGCAATTTGGTATTTTATATATTATTAAGTAATAATGAAAGCCAACATCTCGGGGTTCTTTCCAAGCGGAAGTCTTGCAGCGTTGCACATCCTTCTGTATTTTCACTTTGACCTTGAAGAACGTGAGATAATCGAATGTTCTCATGAAAAGATGAAACTTTAATGGTGACATTCAACCTCGAATAACAACTCTAAAATTATGAGAACTTCCGTGACGTGCTCGGTAGCGATGGGTCACGCAACATTTGCACGATCGCGCTGTTATGTTTGAAACCTTCAACCACATATTTTCTTCCAAGAATTATAAGGTAAGTTAGCTTATTTGCGGTTTAAGGCAATATAACGCAGTATCTACTTATGTCAACCGGGTCTTTCCCCACCGAAACTGAAAACGCTTTCGGGAGCATTTATGCAGATCCTTCAAGCCGCAAAAGACTTGGGGAATCCCCTAATGTAGTGCCCTCAAAAATCTCTTGATAGTAGCAGAAGGGAAGTTTCGATAACAAATCTGTTGATTTACTGACAAGTATGTTTTAATAGATGTAAATCACAAACAAGGCCCTCCTTTGGTAAAATACAACAGAAAAACTATTGAACGAGGCCTCCTAAATGACAAATGAATGAAAGGGTAGTTTCTAAAGAAACTGTGGTGCTGCGTCGGTGGGGAAGTAGTATACAAAAATTTGGTTTATCAACGGAGTTGATAATGTAAATTGACCACCGTACAGAGATTCTAAAAGCTGACGTTTCGAGCGTTAGCCCTTCGTCAGAGAGAATCGAGGGATTATGGGTTACGTGTAGTTTTTATAGTAGAGTAGGAGCTACGCTATTGTTGGTAACATGGCAACGTGAAAAGTAGGAATATATTAGTTAAATGAAAAGCGTTCGTTAATACCTTGAGGATTAAGGGTGCCCATTTGAAAGATGAATTTTTGTTCCAGATTCTTGCGGCTTTCCGTCGTATCTAGATGTAGGGAAAGGCCGCAGATAGCCATGTGTTTTTTAGAGTGGTTAGGCAGATTAAAATGGCGAGCGACTGGCTTAGATGCATCCTTGTCATTCTTCTCAACATCGCGAAGGTGTTCGCGGAATCGGTCACCTAGTCGTCTACCTGTCTCACCAATGTATAATTTATTGCATAACGTACAGGTTATGCAATAAACGACATTTGCAGAGGTACATGTGAAACGATCGGTGATGTTAACAGATCGCTTAGGTCCCGATATCTTGCTAGTGTTAACAATGAAAAGACAAGTTTTGCATCGTGAGCGCGCGCATTTGAAAGTGCCGGGTTGCTCGTTGGTTTTGAGCGCGCTTCTAACTAAAAAGTGGCCTACGTTTTTGTCGCGTTTGAATGAAATAAGTGGAGGTTGCGAAAAGATTCTACCAGTCTCGGGATCATTTTGGAGTAATTTAAAATTACTAAGAATGATGCTTTTGACTGCGTGATTATGAGGATGGAAAGTGAGGGTGAATGGAATTCTGTCATTCTTATCTTTCTGTGACGTTTGTAGTGACGACTGTCGATCAAATTGTTGGGCGCGATGATGGCCCGCTTTGACCACAGAGACAGGATAGCCACGTTTTTCGAAGAACTGGCACATCTCCTCTGATTTGCTGGAAAAATCGGAGTCATCACTACATAGACGTCGAAGTCTAAGAAATTGAGAATAAGGAATGGAGTTCTTGACATGTGATGGATGTGACGATGAATACAACAAATAACTGTGTGAATCAGTAGGTTTGTAGTGCACACTAGTACATAGCACGTTGCCTCTAATAGAAACTTTGATATCTAGGAAAGCCAATGAAGTTTCCGATATTTCCCAGGTATATTTAAGAGGCGGATGAAAAGACTGAATTAACAGAGGTTATAAATTGATTGAGTTCTTCTCTGCTGGATGAAATAGCGCCGATGCAGTCGTCGATGTAGCGGCCGTAGAGTTCAGGTTTGGGGCCGTTGTACTGATTAAAAAATTGGTGTTCAACATATCCTACAAAAAGATTGGCATAGCTAGGTCCCATTCTTGTGCCCATCGCTACACCATTAATTTGTTTGTAATAGTTGCCGGCGAATGAAAAACAGTTAAGCGTTAAAACTAGTTCGGCAAGGCGGAGGAGCATTTCCGAGCTAGGTTCTTTGACAGTGCGTTGATCGAAAAAGTGTTTAAGTGCTTGAAGACCTTCGCTGTTAGGAATGACTGTGTATAGAGATGTAATGTCCATGGTGAAAATAAGTTTGTCTTGGCCGGAGAAATTGAAATCGCGGAAAATTTGTAGTGCGTGTGTACTGTCTTTAATGTATGATGGCAAAGATTTGACGATAGGCGTCATAATCCTGTCTAAGTAGCTAGAAATGAGTTCGGTGGGGCAACTACAGGCAGAAACGATAGGTCGACCTGGGTTGTTGGGTTTGTGAATTTTAGGCAAGAAGGAAATGCACGAAGTGGTAGGGGTGGTGGTGGTGAGATGAGTGGCAGTGTCCGGGAATTCTTGATTAACTATAAGATTTTGAATGGTGTCTTTGACAAGTTTTTGATTGTAGGAAGTGAGATCTTTAGG
>NC_090888.1:45230357-45232857 GCF_036669925.1 Montipora capricornis | reverse complement strand
GGAAAAGAGACGTATTAGCGGTTTTGTTATTTTAAAAAAGCCCAGAAGATCCCCGACGGGAACGCCCACTACAAAATTGAACAAGGTCATCTAGATTAATGTCAATAAGTCCATAAATACACTTATAGAAAAATAATAAATCAATACATTCCAGCCTGTGGTTAACAGATAGGAGGTTAAGGTTCAAAAGTCTGTCCTTGTATGAGAGTTCAGAGTTCATGCAAAAAAAACGTGTAGCTTTCCTTTGGATATTCTCTACTTCCAGCATCATGTGGACCCAAAGCTGTGAAGCGCAGCACAGGTTAGAGCGCACAAGGGAAATATAACGCAGCTTCGGGGAATCCTTCTTGAGGTCATCCGAGCAGTTCTTTTTTAGAAATCCCAGCATGCTATTAGATTTTTGCAACCATTTGAGCAATGTGTGCAGTCCGCTTCAAGTCCTTCGAGACGTACACGCCAAGGTCTTTTGCGAAAGAGACAATTTTCATCCATTAACTTATATAACCTTTCGGAGCTTTCCTTCAAAATTTGCTGATAATTTGGTGTTGTCACTTTTAAAGGAACTTCACGATTAGGGTTCATGTTGCTTTACAGGAATCGAAAACAGCGCAACCTAACGCGCAAACTTCAGGAGTACCCAACGACCCTTTTTGACAAAATTGTTCATATAATGTTGTAGCCACTGTTAGAATGTTTCTACGTCAATCTTCGTTAATATTTAACTCTCCTGGGAAAAAAAATACCCGCTCCTCACTACCAGCGAGCAAGAGTTTCAGGAAATAAAACTCGCAGCCAGCCATCGTGTGAGACGGCTTTTAACTAGCCAGCATATTTTAAAATGTGAAACGACACATATTGCCAGCCAGCGCATAAGGGACTTTGGAGTTTGCCAGCGAGCGGTGCCGTACGTTATGAGGCAGCCAGCAAGGTTTCAATAAATAATTGTCAAAGGTATTATAAACATCAATAGCAATAAATAATAATAATAATAATCATCATAATAATAATAGTAATAATAATAATAAAATAATAATAAAATAATAATAATAATAATAACAAGTAAGAAGTAAAACAAAAAGAAGACTAATAAAACCTATTTACAATTCATTTCCATTAAAAAAGAGACTAGTACGAAGGACAATAAACTTACGAAGATATTCTTATTTGTAGTAAGAAAAATTCATGTCATGATAGTGTTCTGACTAAAACAAAATTGGAAATAAAGATAAGCTCCTTAAAGAAAAGCCAAAGGATAGCAAACGATACTTTTGCTCTTAGCCAGGACACGGTGCTGGCGTAGTGCTCTCCCTTCTTAATGGCGAGTAGTTCAGCTAATCTGCTGTGGTATCTCTTACATTCCTCGGCCATTCCGCCTGTGGTAGTAAAAACAAGTGGCGTAAAGGTGCCTTGCTCCACCTCCATCACCCTGCTTGCATATTGGCGTTTTTTTTCATTCTCGTGTTGCCTGTAGATTTCCTTGGGGCTTAGATCTCTGTAAGAACATGCATTAGGGTGACAAACCCTGACATCGAAGAATGCAGTCCTCTGTCTCTCCCAGAAGCCACGAGCGCTAATATCTAAACGAGCAGTGGGAACTCTCTTGGCACCTCTGTTCAAAGTCTCTCCATTGATTTCCTGAAGGACCGGCTCTATTTCCACATCATTACATACCATGCTCAACATCTCTGCTTCCAGGTCGCGAAGCTCATTATGACGCTGTATTGTAGACCCGCCACGTCGTCATACCATTGCATGATCTACGTTGAAACGGTCCCCGCATACGCACACTTTCGGTGTGTCGGTGATTTCCCAGTCGTATCTCAGACTGATCGCGTCTCTGAATTCTCTCTTATTTAGATTGAGGTTCAAGTCTTTGATGGGAATTACTGTCAGCCAGTTCGATGCTCCCTTCTCCGTGGCTAGCTCTACAGCTCGCTTGGTTCCTGTCGGCTGAGAGGTCTTCACCCGTTTTAGCCTCTCATCCATAGACTCATCCTTCTCCTTACGCGCGCTTATTTGCAGTGTTTTTACTTCTGACACATCCGGGGTCTGATGCACTTGCTCCACAATTTGCCTTACTAGGTGACTTGCGACCCTGACTGAAACCTCATATTCTTTGGGTGAGGCTCTGACTGGATCTATAAGCCCAAGCCCTCCCAAGCGCACAGGAAGCGCAAGGAGTTCGCGCTCGGTTTCAGTTGTTGCGTGGTTCGTAATAGCTGGTATGAGGACTTTGCTTATCGCACGCTCCAAAGGCTCTAACAAGTCGGTAATATCGGGCAGTGTCCTTAAGAAATACGTCCATCGGTGCCGTAGCCCAAAAGTGAACGCTGCATAGCTCGCCTGAGGTTGTGATAAGGCGAACTCTGCAAGTTTGGTGACCTGGTTTACCCAGTCTTCTACCTTCTCGCCCACGTACCCTTCCAGAAATGACCTCGATCCAAGAGCTGCACCTAGGTGCTTGTGGCCTTCAGAGGTGCTGTTAATCGCTGTGTCACCA
>NC_090888.1:45212857-45222857 GCF_036669925.1 Montipora capricornis | reverse complement strand
CATGTAATGACTCGGACTGATCTGAGAGATCATTGACTCAAAGTCGTTCCCACGACCTTTCCCGCCTCTTTGGGGTGATACGGTTATTAATTATGATTACTCTTTTGCAGAATTACATACATCTTATTCGATGGTTTAACATATAATACACGCTGATATTTTTGTGAGTTGCGTAGTATTTTTCCGAACCCCGCTAGGGCGAGGAAAAATACGGGCAATGAGAAAAATTTCCGCGAATATTATATGTTAAACCATCGAATAAGAGATTTATTATTCCACCACAAAAAAAGGTATATTTTGCTTAAATTTTATATGGTAAGAGTGTTTCTAGAAAAATGCATCATCTGTGTCGTTCAGGGTGCTTGCCAAAAATGTAAAGAGCACAGAAAGCCAGCCAAATGTCCTTTATTTGATTCTATAAACGAAAACGACGAGAGACAAGCAATGACAAGCTAAATTCGCAGGCTTTGCATCGTGTTGAAAACAATTTCGTTCATTGAAAAACTACCGTTCCGTCCGTATTTGCTCTGTTCTAAACCGGGACACTACAGTGTATTACCATCTCATATTTTGCGCGTTCTCTTGACCAAATATGGTAAAATGGCGTAATGGTGGAATAACAGTAATTTTTATGAATGTGTATTGAAAGTGTAAAGATAGTTGATTCTATCTAACTTTCCCGGCTGCTCGATGTAAATAAAAGCAAGAATTGAAAGCACTGTGGCCACTCACTAATTGTATTTAAGTTAATTAAGTAACATATTTCTGTTTGTTCATGAAATCATTTATCTATTGAGACGAGTGTTTTCTTGTTAAATTCTAAAACACTCAACACAACGTTTACACAGACTTGACCTGTCTCAGTTTAGTGCTGGATGCTCAAAGAATATTTTAAGGCCCGGCCCTTGTTCTCACTATCATTGTCGCATCTCTATTTTCAAGTAATTCTTTCTGCGAAGGGCTTGCCCGCATAATCCTCGTTCATCTGATTAATGAATATACTTTAAACTCTTCTTTTACTTGAACAGAATAGTCAATACACACTGATCGTTGAGTTTAATTGTTTTTTTATTCTTGATTTAGATTCTACAGATTCATTTCAAGATTCATTCGTTCTAGCCTCTTAAGAATGAATGATTATGTCGAAACCTTGTCAAAGTTGCCGTGAATCTACTAACCCATCAGCTGGTGGATTCTCTACAACTCGGACAACGTTCCGACAAAATTAGTCGCCTCAAAAAGGACAGATCGATAAAACGCTGATATTAATCTGCATTTAACACTCGGTCTTATTCTTGGTTTGCACTCAGGTGATTAGGCGGCCATGTTGGTGTCGAAAACAAACCTTTTTCGGTATTGTTCAGTACACAAACATGGCCGCCTAGACGTGAGGGAAGCCAAGAGTTTGTTCAGTGAGATGGACTGAAATTTTGTTAAGGGTGTCTGCTGAATTATCCTTCTTTGTCATAAAACGCTGATTTTGATTGGTCGAAACTGTACCTGTTAAGAAGGGAAAAAATTATGGATTTTAGTAAATAGTTAGCAAACACAATGCTACTACTACTACTACCACTACTACCACTACTACTACTACTACTACTACTACTACTACTACTACTACTACTAATAATAATAATAATAATAATAATAATAATAATAATAATAATAATAATAACAGTAATAATAATATAACCATAATGATAACAATCATTTGTACAATTATGATATGTTTTGAAATATAATAATAAACTTCATCTCTCTCAAGCTTCGGTAACCAGTCTTCCTGTCCCTAATTAATGCATTGCATGCATTACAATTGATTCATTCGAGGGGATTAACAACGTATCAATCGCATCCGAGCAGCCAAGGGGGAAAAATATAGTACATCTTCCCCATCTGTATGTTTTGGGCCGTGAGTTAATTATTCCGATGCACATGCTCGCCTTCCTTTTCCAGCCAGAGCTGAATTACATGGATTTTTTGCGGATTTCTCAGCCCGGGCAAACGGGGGAAAAACTCCGCAAAAAGTCTATGTAATCGACTGATGGAATTTCAGCCCATTTTTAGAAACCGGGCTAGGATGTAATCGCCACTTTCATTTCAAGAAGATTTCTTTCAGAACCCGGCCTGAAATTTCAGCCCGGGCTGCCATATAATCAGACCCTTAGTCTGATAAACTAGGGACGATTGTCTGACAGCAGAAGGAGCACGGAAATTACGATGAATGTTCGTGGTGACTTACTGCCATTACCTCTTGAGTGCAAGACTTGGACGACCAAAGATCGAAGAAAAAATAACCAAAACCAGAAAACTGATAGCGATTCACCGGCATCTGTAAAAAATAGAGATAAACACTAATTTTAAAACAGTCGTTTCTAACGTTAATGGCCATTTCTGTAGAAGGCCGGCGGCGGATCTAAACCCGTTGACCGGCCATCGTCCTGGTTTCAGGACTGTTAGTGTCAATGTGAACTCTAATGAAAATGACAATATCAGATTCTTTGCCTTTTTTACCTTTTGATTGAAGACACTGGTATTTACTGGCTTTCGGTAAGTTCTTCGAAGTTTGAATGATTTCTTGACCTCTCTCCTGAAAGCAATAACATCGACATGTAACTGAATCGTATATTGTAATGAGTGGGTTGCATGATGGTTTCTTGCAATCCATCGCAAGAACACACGCAACTTTATATCTGGTCACTGGGAATGATCCATGCATTGTTAAAGGAAAGGAACTTTATTTAAGTGTCTAGTCGTTCTAGCACTGGGACACTAATTGGGGACGCTGTAAACTCAATTAACAATTAACACAAATCAAGTCAAATGATGGTTTTTGAGGAGAGAAGACAACTGGAGTACCCGGAGAAAACCTCTCGGTGCAGAGTAGAGAACCAACAAACACAACCCACATATGACGCCGGATCTGGGAATCGAACCCGGGCCACATTGGTGGGAGGCGAGTGCTCTCACCACTGCGCCATCTCTGCACCCCGTATTACTATTCTTCTTCTTCTTCGTCTTCTTCTTCTTCTTCTTCTTCTTCTTCTTCTTATTATTATTAATTATACCCCCTTATAATTAACAAACAGTAGCGTAAATCGCGTGCAGGAGATGTTATGAGGGAAGCAATTGTACCGTGCGGTTATGGTTATTGATTTCAACTGAGTGCAAAGCCTTTTCGACACCTTCTTTCCTCTTTAAAGAGAGAATTCTTATTTGTACGTGTTGAGGAAGCTCCGTTTGACAATGAACTTTGAACCGCAGATCAGTGGCAGTATAGGCTACCCACTGCCACTTACTCAGTTTAACTTCAAATATTGCATCATTTTTCTTTGTTGAAGGACGATTCAAACAGAGGAAGTGTCTATAAGGTTCAGAGGGATATTATACCATTTTTGTTGTCTCGTAAGACTCTAGTAAAAGGGATTGAGTCAAATTTCTCTTCATAGCATTTTTTCTCTTGATTTTTGCTAAAAGCTAAGAATTCCTCTATACTAACTCGTTTAAAATAGGTCACAATCTCTGATCTCGCAGTGTTGTTTTCATGCGATGCTGTGATTCCGCAGAAAAATGATTGCTTTGTTTTGTCCACGTGGATGATATCAAAATGGCAGCTGGGAAAATCTGTGGCGTTTTCTGGCGGATTCCAAGCAGCGCTTGATTTGATGGTCTGAAAGCAATTAAACACAAGAAATAATTGATATTTTTTTAAACTTTGGTATCCTAATGATGACCGGCAAATGTAGCAAGAACTTTTTGGGAAGGCTGGCCGCTAAATTGGTCAGTTTAGCCCCGTTTACACCAGGAAGGTTTCCTTGACAAGGAAAAGTTGCTGGTGTAAATAGCGTAAAATTGACAAAATTTTTCCTTGACAAGGTAGAGCTAGAATGCCAAGGAAAAAATTGTCAAGGACGAAATTTGTTCGTGTAAACCGACGAAAAGGAAAATGTAGGAAAGCAAGCTCGACGGACTACTATGCGCGGGAAATGATTTTTTTTAGGAATCGATCGTAGAAAATTCGGAAAAAGTTAACTTGGCTCATCGGCCAGTTTCGACAATTTGGAGGGAAGGTCCTTTTTAGTCGGATCAACTCAGTTGTAACATAACGGCAATGTTATTCCACCAAATGAAACACCAATAATTGCTTAAGTGAGGTACTCATTAATATGACGTAATACGTTACCATGACAACAAAAACACCATCTAAAAGCATCCTATATTTTGTCTTTAAACGTTTATATATCAAAAAGGCACGCGGGTACCCTCATCTTTTGTTGCCGGAAGTGATTATCAGGCTAATATAAAACTGACAGCAAAGTCAATTTGTAAAAAATCGGCTTTGGAGCGGATTGAGACCCATCTTAACCAATTGTGAACACAATTTACTTGTTTAAAACTAAAAAAAAAAAAAATCACTTTTTGCTTACCTTCACTTTACTTCCTTTGATCTTCCATCCGTGTTCCAATGCATCGAGTTCAATTCTGATATCCTCATCACTGTTGGACACAAAGATCCCAGCCACTGGAACCAGAAGTTTTCGATGTCTTTTTTCTTCGTTCTGGCACACCTGATAATTATTGCAACGAGATGTATCGATTCAGAATCGTGGATCACCATAACTGATTCAAAACAGACACGGCGCTGTACTGACTGGACTGGTTGACTATTTGAAAAATGCAATACACTTCTCGAATTATAGTTGCAGATAAAGTAGTGCTCTGTGATCGGTACTAATTACTGGCCTTCAACTTATATAATTGCCTTCCTCCAAACCCCTCGAAAAGGTCCAGCGTAGAATACCTACAACCACGGTACATGGTGACTACATTCATTTACGGTCAAACCCAAAAGCAAGTGCACTATAGTACCTAAAGACATAGAAAAACCCTATATCTTAAGCTTTAGTTGCCGAAGAAGCCGGCTCTAAGGTAATCCGATCAACCTAATGGGATAAGGATGCCGGAAACACTTCACACAAATTGGAGTGAAGCCGTAAAGAAATAATATGAGGAAATGCAGAAGTACCTTACATGCTGTTGCCGTATCATTTACCAGATAGATCAAAATCTTCCAGTTTTGTCCTTGCCTTGGCTGCTCTGCAAGAACCACCATTTGCATTCGTTTCTTGTCGTTTTTTCCTGGTCGTCCAAAAGCAGCGATTTCAATGCCTTCCGGTAGCACTGGAAGGGTTACTTCGATGTCATTATGTTTGTGTTCTATTTTTGCATCAGGGTAAACCTCCTTTAGGCTTCTCCAGCGGTCTGATTGTCCAGATGGCGCTTTGACGACCACTTGTTTCGGTCGACATTTCACATTGATAATCCATGTGTTACCTGCGTTCACCAGACAGCTGTGCTCAATTGATACAGTGTCTTGTCCTTTCTTGAGGTCGTAACAGCAGCTGACTTGAAGGTTTTTTGAGCCCCGGTCGTTGTTGGCCTGTTGTTGGTCAACTGAAACAAAACAAATACTGTACATTCTGTAAACTGACTTTTGTGGATTGAGTTTCCCTAGTCCTTTGCTTAGCTCTTCCATATATTAATAAAATCATTATCTTTCTCTGAAAATTCTGTTCTCTCGAAACTCTTTCAAGTATTGATCAACTTTCACACAAACACAAGTGTACATAGCAAGCATAAGAACTGGCAAACATGCCATTGCCAATTAATAGACCTGCCTCAGGGAACCGTTTTTCATAAACCACCGTTCCTTGGAAGCAATTTTTTTTCTATACCCCGTCCCAAATTTAACCGATTGAAAGGTTTGATCTTTACCACAAAGGCAAAAATCTGCAGTGCTTGTATGTGGGAATAATTATGCCATCACTTGAATATCAGGTAAACCCGACTGTTACACACTCCCCTGAAGAATATCAGCCTTCCTGAATAGTTCTCCTTTTTACTCCGCAAAAAGATATGACTAAGACGCAAAATAAACGTGAGAACATGTAAACTAGTTTTAACTCTAATCTGGTTCTCAGACTTCAATATTATTGTGCCGTTCACAGAAAATTTGGTGTATTATTATGTCACAAGTGCTCGTACGGAGTCCGTTGCGTTCATTTCCACTTAACTTGTTTCCTAAAGTTTAAACCGAATTGTATAAAGTAAGTAACTTTATTTCAACTCGTGTTGATGAGGCTAGCAAATACATGCTAATATGCCGAGAAAAGTGAAATACATAAATAAATGATTTTTGTATATGTATATATACATGATCAATTAATAACTAACATTTTAACTATATCAATAAATAAACAATCCTAACTCTTAAAATTATTACAATGAATTATAGAAATCTGTAAATTACTGATGTAGTTCTCTCACAGCCTTCTTAAATTCCTTAAGAATTTTCGTTGAACGTAATTTATCCGTAATTTATGCGGTCGTTTCCAGTGAATCAGACAATAAAATTTTATCCTGTGCAAAGAGAAAACGGAGTTAAACAAGAAACATTTTTGTTGACACGGCGAAAAAAGCGGTTTGCTGTTGCTGGGACACCCTACCCAAGAAGATTAAACGTAATGGTTGCTTTTGCGAAAACGCCATTGCAGACAAAATCAAAATGTTGTTTACATCATTGATCCTGAGAGCTTACCAATAGTCAAACTTGTTGGTTTTTTAACTCCGTAGAGTGACAGTACCATTTTCTTGCGAGGCTCTGGCGTACTGTGCAGAACTTGTCTCGTTGCCTTTATTTATATCCACAGGTCATAGCCGCTTACACCTTAATAAGGTCAACAAAAATTACCTCATATTATATTTCACGCCGGATTTTCGGTTTCCACACTCATTGTTTAATATTTATTGTTATGAATTAAAACTTCCTTGGAGCGCAATTTGCTATTTTATATATTATTAATTAAGTAATAATGAAAGCCAACATCTCGGGGTTCTTCCCAAGCGGAAGTCTTGCAGCGTTGCACATCCTTCTATATTTTCACTTTGACCTTGAAGAACGTGAGATAATCGAATGTTCTCATGAAAAGATGAAACTTTAATGGTGACATTCAACCTCGAATAACAACTCTAAAATTATGAGAACTTCCGTGACGTGCTCGGTAGCGATGGGTCACGTAACATTTGCACGATCGCGCTGTTATGTTTGAAACCTTCATCCACATATTTTCTTCCAAGAATTATAGGGTAAGTTTGCTTATTTGCGGTTTAAGGAAATATAACGCAGTATCTACTGATGTCAACCGGGTCTTTCCCCACCGAAACTGAAAACGCTTTCGGGAGCATTTATGCAGATCATTCAAGCCACAAACGACTTTGGGAATCCCCTAATGTAGTGCCCTCGAAAATCTTTCTTTCGCTGGATCTTGATAGTAGCAGAAGGGAAGTTTCGTTAACAAATCTGTTGATTTACTGACAAGTATGTTTTAATAGATGTAAATCACAAACAAGGCCCTCCTTTGGTAAAATGCAATGGAAAAAGTATTAAACGAGGCCTCCTAAATGGCAGTTGTTTAAAATACATGTTTTTACGTCATTAGAGAAAAGACGCTCTTACTTTGACTCTATTATTCTCTCAAATGATTTTATTTGTCAAGTAATTTGGTTCGCTGGTTGGTACGGATCCATTAGGAAGAATACAGTTGTGATAGCAGATCCAACATCAACCCACTCGACGGATTTCGAAGACACCATGCAGAAGCAGAAGGGGTCATCATGTTGAAGTTCTAAGTCTCAGAAGCGTATAGAGGCTTTTAAAACAATTAGCCCTATCCAAAAATCATTCAAAATGTATGTACTATGTTTTGAGTGTTCTCTTTCTTTCTAGTAACCTATAGCTTCGTATGATTCCTTTTCGTCTTCTTCGCTTGAATTCTGCAATTCGTTAATTGATAAACAGGATATATTTTTTAAGAGGAGGTTTTATTTGTGGAATGTATTTTCCTTTAAAACATGTATATATGCCAAGCCGGCCGGCTGCCTCTTCATCGCATTTAAAATTAGCTCAGCATAGGAGCCGTGACAGTACTGTTTCGGCCTTCTGGGCCTCATCAGTGCAGTGCTGATGTCTGGTATATATTGAATCTTCAGTGTAGCTCGGCATTTATTTATTTATGTGTATTTTATTTATTGTCAAAATTCGCCCGGAGGCAGGTGAGCATACTATGGACCTAACCAACCCCCTTAGAAGAATTGATACCTATTCCCTGGAACCCCACTAATAAAAGGAAAACCAAAAGAAAGAAGTATTCAGAACAAAGAAAGTTAACAAGAACAACGAATAACAGTATGGGCGCGGCGGCATTTCGGACAGACTAATTTGAATGAACGAATGTCATCTTGATTGAAAACTGAACTTAGTCTATTATAGAAAAACGATTTTAACTTTTTCTTTAAAGGTACTCAACCTTCGATCTTATAGCGATAGGTAATTAATGCATTCCACAGATTAGTTATTCGGCTGAAGAAAGAGTCGCGGAAAAGAGATGTATTAGCGGATTTGTTATTGAGAAAAAGCCCAGATGATCCCCGACGGGAACGCCCACTACAACATTGAACAAGGTTATCTAGATTAATGTCAATAAGTCCATAAATACACCTAATTTATAGAAAAATAATAAATCAATATATTCCAGCCTGTAGTTAACAGATAGGAGATTAAGGTTCAAAAGTCTATCCTTGTATGAGAGTTCAGAGTTCATGCAAATAAAACATGTCGCTTTCCTTTGGATATTCTCTACTTCCAGCATCATGTGGACCCAAAGCTGTGAAGCGCAGCACAGGTTAGAGCGCACAAGGGAAATATAACGCAGCTTCGGGGAATCCTTCTTGAGGTCATCCGAGCAGTTCTTTTTTAGAAATCCCAGCATGCTATTAGATTTTGCAACCATTTCAGCAATGTGTGCAGTCCGCTTCAAGTCCTTCGAGACATACAAGCCAAGGTCTTTTGCGAAAGAGACAATTTTCATCCATTAACCTATATAACCTTTCGGAACTTTGCTTTAAAATTTGCTGATAATTTGGTGGTCACTATTAAAGGAACTTCATGATTAGGGTTCATGTTGCTTTACAGGAATCGAAAACAGCGCAACCTATGCGCAAACTTCAGGAGTACCCAACGACCCTTTTTGACAAAATTGTTCATATAATGTTGTAGCCACTATTAGAATGTTTCTACGTCAATCTTCGTTAATATTTAACTCTCCTGGGAAAAAATACCCGCTCCTCACTACCAGGGAGCAAAAGTTTCAGGAAATAAAACTCGTAGCCAGCCATCGTGTGAGACGGCTTTTAACTAGCCAGCATATTTTAAAATGTGAAACGACACATATTGCCAGCCAGCGCATAAGGGACTTTGGAGTTTGCCAGCGAGCGGTGCCGTACGTTATGAGGCAGCCAGCAAGGTTTCAATAAATAATTGTCAAAGGTATTATAAACATCAATAGCAATAATAATAATAATAATAATAATAATAATAATAATAATAATTATTATTATTATTATTATTATTATTATTATTACTATAATAAGCTGTACTCACAGTTTCTCGAAATAGAGGTCGTCGCTGAAATGTGAACTTGGGAAGTAGTTGCAGGGCGATCAAAATGACACGTAAACAAATAAAGCAATGAACAAATGTTCGTATGGTTCTTTTTTTCCCTCGGTGTTGCACTATAACAATACGGCATTTAACTGAAATACGAACTGCAAATTCAATGCATTAATCTTGCTTCTTCAATCAAGTGGAAACCATTCCCTCTCTAGATCCGCCTGGGCCTATACACGGTTAATGATGAGAAAACGCTGGGATAAGTAAACTGGTGCAAAGGTTCACAGCAAAAGCCACGGTCGTGTGTCGTCAGACAATCACTGCAGAAGTTTCACACCAGAACCTAGTGCAAAGTTTCACAGCAAAAGCCATGGTCGTGTGTCGTCCGACAATCACCGCAAAAGTTTCACACCAGAACCCGGTACAAAGTTTCACAGCAAAAGCCATGGTCGTGTGTCGTCAGAATATCACCGCAAAAGTTTCACACCAGAA
>NC_090888.1:45195357-45205357 GCF_036669925.1 Montipora capricornis | reverse complement strand
ATCTATTGAGACGAGTGTTTTCTTGTTAAATTCTAAAACACTCAACACAAAGTTTACACAGACTTGACCTGTCTCAGTTCAGTGCTGGATGCTCAAAGAATATTCTAAGGCCCGGCCCTTGTTCTCACTATCATTGTCGCATCTCTATTTTCAAGTAATTCTTTCTACGAAGGGCTTGCCCGCATAATCCTCGTTCACCTGATTAATGAATATACTTTTAAGTCTTCTTTTACTAGAACAGAATAGTCAATACACACTGGTCGTTGAGTTTAATTCTTTTTTTATTCTTGATTTAGATTCTACAGATTCATTTCAAGATTCGTTCGTTCTAGCCTCTTCAGAATGAATGAAGTTTAAAGTTTTTTCATTTACCACAGTGCAGAACCAATGTAAGAATGTTCTCAATTAGTTTCCAAGGTCCTAAATTTTTTAATTCTCTGAGTTCTGAAATTCGTAATGCAACAAGTACCGCTTCGTTTTGCCGTAAGCTGAAAGCATTCCTCTTATCTTAAATATTTATTAATATATATATATATATATTTTTTTTTCCTCTCTTTCTCTGTTTTTTAACCTAATTATGATCAATACGACTATCTAATTTATCATAAGATTTTTACAGTAGCTCTGCCACTTTTCCTCATAAAATTAAAATTCTGTTCTATTTATTTATCTGAGGGAGCCCATTCTCTATAAGCCTGTTGGCTTCTTTTGGGCTTCCTTGCCATGAGATTGTAAACAGTAAGACTTTTTTTTTTTTCTTCTCTCTCTTGTACCCCTTATGGCGAATAAATAAATGAAGAAAATGAATAAATGAATGATTATGTCGAAACCTTGTCAAAGTTGCCGTGAATCTACTAACCCATCAGCTGGTGGATTCTCTACAACTCGGACAACGTTCCGACAAAATTAGTCGCCACAAAAAGGACAGATCGATTAAACGCTGATATTAATCTGCATTTAACACTTTCAGTATGCGGTCACTGAGTGCCTCCACTAAAAGTTGAAAGCTAAATTTCTAAAGTATTGTCGGTCTTATTCTTGGTTTGCACTCAGGTGATTAGGCGGCCATGTTGGTGTAGAAAACAAAACTTTTTCGCTATTGTTCAGTACACAAACATGGCCGCCTAGACGTGAGGGAAGCCAAGAGTTTGTTCAGTGAGATGGACTGAAATTTTGTTAAGGGTGTCTGCTGAATTATCCTTCTTTGTCATAAAACGCTGATTTTGATTGGTCGGAACTGTACCTGTTAAGAAGGAAAAAAATCTGGATTTTAGTAAATAGTTAGCAAACACGATGCTCCTCCTCCTCCTACTACTACTACTACTACTACTAGAAATAATAATAATAATAATAATAATAATAATAATAATAATAATAATAATAATAATAATAATAATTAACAATTATTCCTCGAGCACGAATGGGCTCTGAGTCAATAGCCCACGAGGCCGATGGCCGAATGGGCTATTGACTCAGAGGCCATGAGGGCGAGAGGAATAATTGTTTTAGTAAAATCCAACTAGTTGGTCAAAAAAATATCGAGACAAAACATCTTTCGCTAGTTAAAGGTAGACTTTAATTGTTGTTTTAGTTTTCAAGGCCGGCGCTTTTCGCTACTAGTGGGCTATAACAAATAGCCTACTAGTAGCTCAACCAATCAGAACGCAGCATTGATAATAGACCACTAGTTGGATTTTACTAATAAACTTTATCTCTGCCAAGCTTCGGTAATCAGTCTTCCTTTCCCTGCTTAAATTACAATTGATTCATTCAAGGGGATTAATTATAACAACGTATCAATCACATCATGGAGCACCCAAGGGGGAAAAATATAGTATATCTTCCCGATATGTATGTTTTGGGCCGTAAGTTAATTATTCCGCTTGTGTGGTATCAACTGATATTTATTGCGTTCGACGAAGGAGAAGGCTTCCTAATTTCGTGGGTCTCCTGTGAACGCTAGCCAAAGCTCTGAGGGTTTTTTGGGCTTTCTATCGGGCGGGCGGTTATGACGTCACATCGATTTGTTACTATTTTTGCCTTGTATTTGGCATTTCCATCTTTTGTATGAATAGGTTCAACAATAATTTGTACTGCAACGAGTGTGCCTTTGTACCATATTCAATAAATCTACATAATCATCATCAGATTGTTGCATATTTACAATATCTTTGTGCTGCCTCTGGCACGGATGAATGGTTGCTGTTTAAATACTTCGTCTTTCTCATTTAATGTCTCAACTAATTTCCTCCTATGTTTTTTGTATGATTTTAGCTAAATTCATTGAACTTCGAACGCACTTATTAATCTTTGATTACTCCTAGTATTACTGTTAATTTACTCAGCAAACGATCGCAAAGCAACTAGAGGACCAAGCAGTGTAGAGTTCAGAAAAAAAGGTTGCGGTGATCTCTGAAATACTCTGTAAAGACCACAAATAATTAAACCGATGTTATCAAAACTGAAAGAGAAAAGAGAAAGAAAAACAAAAGGGTTCACGCTCTCAAATGATAATGATGCCTTTCGATTGTATCGTAACAGCATTCGTTGAGAATTTAGGGCCTGATTACATGGCCAGTCTCAGCCCGGGCTGAAATTTTGCCCTGCTCACCGGCCGTGCTGAAATTTTTTTGTCGCGTTTATATAATGAATTTCAGCCGGGGCGAAAAATCCGCAATAATTGTATGCAATCGACTGATGACATTTCAGCCCAGTTTTAGAAACCGGGCTATGATGTAATCGCCACATTCATTTCAAGAGGATTTCTTTTAGAACTGGCCTGAAATTTCAGCCCAGCCTGATAAACTAGGCCCGGTCGTCTGACAGAAGAAGGAGCACGGAAATTACGATGAATGTTCGCGGTGACTTACTGCCATTACCTCTTGAGTGCAAGCCTTGGACGACCAAAGATCGAAGAAAAAATAACCACAACCAGAAAATTGATAGCGATTCACCGGCATCTGTAAAAAATAGAGATAAATACTAATTTTAAAACAGTTGCTTCTAACCCAAAAGGTCGGCGGCGGATTTGGACACGTTGACCCATCGACCGGGTTTCAGGACTATTAGTGTCAATGTAAACTCTGTAAACAACTTCAGATTCTTTGCTTTTTTTACCTTTCGATTGAAGACACTGGTATTTACTGGCTTTTGGTAAGTTCTTCGAAGTTTGAATGATTTCTTGACCTCTCTCCTGAAAGCAACAACGTTATCATGTAACTGAATTCTACATTGTTATGAGTTGGTTGCATGACGGTTTCTTGCAATGTATCGCAAGAACTCACGCAACTTTATATCTGTTCACTGGGAATGAACTGTGCATTGTTAATTAACAAACAGTAGTCTAAATCCCCTGCAGGAGATGTTATGAGGGAAGCAATTCTACCGTTCGGTTATGGTTTTGATTTCAACTGAATGTAAAGCCTTTTCGACACCTTCTTTCCTGTTTAAAGAGAGAATTCTTATTTATACGTGTTGCGGAAGCTCCGTTTGACAATGAACGTTGAGCCGCAGATCAGTGGCAGTATAGGCTACCCACTGCCACTTACTCAGTTTAACTTCAAATATTGCATCCTTTTCCTTTGTTGAAGGACGATTCAAACAGAGGAAGTGTCTATAAAGTTCAGTGGGATATTGTACCACCACGTAAAAGGGATTGATTCAAATTTCAGATACAGGCGTTATTAAAATGAAATTTTCTTCATAGCATTTTCTCCCTTGGCTTTTATTGAAAGCTAAGAAGACCTCTACTAACTCGTTTAAAATAGGTCACAATCTCTGATCTCGCAGTGTCGTTTTCATGCGATGCTGTGATTCCGCAGAAAAATGATTGCTTTGTTTTGTCCACGTGAATGATATCAAAATGGCAGCTGGGAAAATCTGTGGCGTTTTCTGGCACATTCCAAGCAGCACTTGCTTTGATGGTCTGAAAGCAATTAAAGAGATAAGAAATGATTGATATTTTTTAACTTTGGTATCTTAATGATGACCGGCAAATTTAGGAACAACTCAAGACTTTTTGGGAAGGCTGCCTCTAAATTGGTCAGTTTAGCCCCGTTTACACCAGCAAGTTGTCCTTGACAAGTTTCCCTTAACAAGGAAAACTTGCTGGTGCAAAAAGGGTAAAATTGACAAGATTTTTCCTTGAGAAGGTACAGCTAGAATTCCAAGGAAAAATTATCAAGGATGAAATTTGTTCGTGTAAAGAGACGAAAAGGAAAATGTAGGAAGGCTAAGATGAAAGCAAGTTGGAGTGCATAAGCTTCGACGAGCTAGGGACTGGAACATTTTTTATGTACTTGCTAAATAACGAGTATTGTGGGTAAATGTATTTACATTCGGCGGAGCTGAACTGTAAGTGATAGCGACAAAGAATGTAAATATTGTCCTGTTGGCATGAAATGCACGGGTGCCGCTATGGCATTGAATTAGTCTATTGTTATTTAGATATATAAGGTTTGTCAAGATGTAATGTATTCATCTCAGCTCTCGAACTTTCAAATTTTATTTTAGATCACTTTGTATGTCTGGAAATCTTATATTACCTCTAGCCCCCAGAGGTTGGTGCGCCTGCATTTGGTTGGGGAATACGTTCCTATTTTCCCTCTGGGTTTTTGGGTTTGCGTATCAGGCGGTTGCACATGCTTTATAGCCTGAGTGGTTCTTACTTTATGTTTACCTTGTAACTAGTATCTTATCTGAGCTTTGTAACGATACTTGGACGGCATTAAACACTCACAGTTCGAGCTGCACACCCATCCTTGTGTACGAGTCAGGAATATAAATAGGAAAGGCTAAACTTATTCATCGTCTACACGACTAATCATTCCTTTTCGCAGGGAGAACTTCAGTGTCAAGGCCGGAAAAACGGACTACTATGCGCGGGAAATGATTCTTTCTAGGAATCGATCGTAGAAAATTCGGAAAAAGTTAACGTGGCTCATCAGCCAGTTTCGACAATTTTGAGGAAATGTATTTTAGCAGGATCAATTCAGTTTTAACATAACGGCAATGTTATTGCACCAAATGAAACACCAATAATTGCTTAAGTGAGGTTCTCATTAATATGACGTAATACGCTATCATGACAACAAAAACACCATCTAAAAGCATCCTATATTTTGTCTTAAAACGTTTATATATCAAAAACGAAAAAGTGATTATCAGGCTAATATAAAACTTTAAACCTTTTTGCTTACCTTCACTTTACTTCCTTTGATCTTCCATCCGTGTTCTAATGCATCGAGTTCAATTCTGATATCCTCATCACTGTTGGACACAAAGATCCCAGCCACTGGAACCAGAAGTTTACGATGTCTTTGTTCTTCTTTCTGGCACACCTGCTAATTATTGCAACGTTCGAAATGTATCGATTCAGAATCGCGGATCATCAAAACTGATACAAAACAGATGCAGCTGTACTGACTTAAGGCTGACTATTTGAAAAATGCAATACATTTCTAGAATTATAGTTGCAGATAAAGTAGTGCCCTGTGATCGGTACCAATTACTGGCCTTCAACTTATATAATTGCCTTCTTCCAAACCCCCCGTAAAGGTGCAGCGTAGAATACCTACAGCCACAGTACATGGTGACTTTATTCATTTACGGTCAATCTCAAAAGCAAGTGCACTGTAGTACCTAAAGACATAGAAAAACCCTATATCATAAGCTTTAGTTGCCGAAGAAGCCGGCCCTAAGGTGATCCGATCAACCCAATGGGATAAGGATGCCGGAAACGCTTCACACAAATTGGAGTGAAGCCGTAAAGAAATAATATAAGGGAATGCAGAAGTACCTTACATCCTGTTGTCGTATTATCTACCAGATAGATCAAAATCTTCCAGTTTTGTCCTTGCCTTGGCTGCTCTGTAAGAACCACCATTTGCATTCGTTTCTTGTCGTTTTTTCCTGGTCGTCCAAAAGCAGCGATTTCAATGTCTTCCGGTAGCACTGGAAGGGTTACTTCGATGTCATTATGTTTGTGTTCTATTTTTGCATCAGGGTAAACCTCCTTTAAGCTTCTCCAGCGGTCTGATTGTCCAGATGGCGCTTTGACGACCACTTGTTTCGGTCGACATTTCACATCGATAATCCATGTGTTACCTGCGTTCACCAGACAGCTGTGCTCAATTGATACAGTGTCTTGTCCTTTCTTGAGGTCGTAACAGCAGCTGACTTGAAGGTTTTTTGAGCCTCGGTCGTTGTTGGCCTGTTGTTGGTCAACTGAAACAAAACAAATACAGTACATTCTGTAAACTGACTTTTGTGGATTGAGTTTCCCTAGTCCTTTGCTTAGCTCTTCCATATATTAATAAAATCATTATCTTTCTCTGAAAATTCTGTTCTCTCGAAACTCTTTCAAGTATTGATCAACTTTCACACAAACACAAGTGTACATAGCAAGCATAAGAACTGGCAAACATGCCATTGCCAATTAATAGACCTGCGTCAGGGAACCGTTTTTCATAAACCACCGTTCCTTGGAAGCAATTTTTTTTCTATACCCCGTCCCAAATTTAACTGATTGAAAGGTTTGATCTTTACCACAAAGGCAAAAATCTGCAGTGCTTGTATGTGGGAATAATTATGCCATCACTTGGATATCAGGTAAACCCGACTGTTACACACTCTCCTGAAGAATATCAGCCTTCCTGAATAGTTCTCCTTTTTACCCTGCAAAAAGATGTGACTAGGACGCAAAATAAACGTGAGAACATGTAAACTAGTTTTAACTCTAATCTGGCTCTTAGACTTCAATATTATTGTGCCGTTCACAGAAAATTTGGTGTATTATTATGTCACAAGTGCTCGTACGGAGTCCGTTACGTTCATTTCCACTTAACTTGTTTCCTAAAGTTTAAACCGAATTGTATAAAGTACGTAACTTTATTTCAACTCGTGTTGATGAGGCTAGCAAATACATGCTAATATGCCGAGAAAAGTGAAATACATAAATAAATGACTTTTGTATATGTATATATACATGATCAATTAATAACTAACAATTTGACTATATCAATAAATAAACAATCCTAACTCTTAAAATTATTACAATGAATTATAGAAATCTGTACATTACTGATGTAGTTCTCTCACAGCCTTCTTAAATTCCTTAAGAATTTTCGTTGAACGTAATTTATCCGTAATTTATGCGGTCGTTTCCAGTGAATCAGACAATAAAATTTTATCCTGTGCAAAGAGAAAACGGACTTAAACAAGAAACATTTTTGTTGACACGGCGAAAAAAGCGGTTTGCTGTTGCTGGGACACCCTACCCAAGAAGATTAAACGTAATGGTTGCTTTTGCGAAAACGCCATTGCAGACAAAATCAAAATGTTGTTTACATCATTGATCCTGAGAGCTTACCAATAGTCAAACTTGTTGGTTTTTTAACTCCGTAGAGTGACAGTACCATTTTCTTGCGAGGCTCTGGCGTACTGTGCAGAACTTGTTTCGTTGCCTTTATTTATATCCACAGGTCATAGCCGCTTATACCTTAATAAGGTCAACAAAAATTACCTCATATTATATTTCACGCCGGATTTTCGGTTTCCACACTCATTGTTTAATATCTACTGTTATGAATTAAAACTTCCTTGGAGCGCAATTTGGTATTTTATATATTATCAAGTAATAATGAAAGCCAACATCTCGGGGTTCTTCCCAAGCGGAAGTTTTGCAGCGTTGCACATCCTTCTATATTTTCACGTTGAACTTGAAGAACGAGAGATAATCGAATGTTCTCATGAAAAGATGAAACTTTAATGGTGACATTCAACCTCGAATAACAACTCTAAAATTATGAGAACTTCCGTGACGTGCTCGGTAGCGATGGGTCACGCAACATTTGCACGATCGCGCTGTTATGTTTGAAACCTTCAACCACATATTTTCTTCCAAGAATTATAAGGTAAGTTAGCTTATTTGCGGTTTAAGGCAATATAACGCAGTATCTACTTATGTCAACCGGGTCTTTCCCCACCGAAACTGAAAACGCTTTCGGGAGCATTTATGCAGATCCTTCAAGCCGCAAAAGACTTGGGGAATCCCCTAATGTAGTGCCCTCAAAAATCTTACTTTCGCTGGATCTTGATAGTAGCAGAAGGGAAGTTTCGATAACAAATCTGTTGATTTACTGACAAGTATGTTTTAATAGATGTAAATCACAAACAAGTCCCTCCTTTAGTAAAATACAACGGAAAAAGTATTGAACGAGGCCTCCTAAAATACATGTTTTTACGTCATTAGAGAAAAGACGCTCTTACTTTGACTCTATTATTCTCTCAAAAGATTTTATTTGTCAAGTAATTTGGTTCGCTGGTTGGTACGGATCCATTAGGAAGAATACAGTTGTGTTAGCAGATCCAACATCAATCCACTCGACGGATTTCGAAGACACCATGCAGAAGCAGCAAGGGGTCATCATGTTGAAGTTCTGAGTCTCAATGCGTATAGAGGCTTTTAAAACAATTAGCCCTATCCAAAAATCATTCAAAATGTATGTACTATGTTTTGAGTGTTCTCTTGCTTTCTAGTAACCTATAGCTTCGTATGATTCCTTTTCGTCTTCTTCGCTTGAATTCTGCAATTCGTTAATTGATAAACAGGGTATATTTTTTAAGAGGAGGTTTTATTTGTGGAATGTATTTTCCTTTAAAACATGTATATATGCCAAGCCGGCCGGCTGCCTCTTCATCGCATTTAAAATTAGCTCAGCATAGGAGCCGTGAAATGCTTTTGCCTTGAAAATAAGCAACACCTTGCATGATCTGGCACGTTAAGTTCGTAATATGCTCTTGCGATTTGAACTTATACGCCATAACCTCGACTGACCAATTTAGCTTCTTAGCTCACATCGATTAGGGGATTCCCCACGCGATAAATTTTGCAGGAAGGTCATGGTACTGGTATATAAAGATCGTCTCGAGCAAAGGCCAAAACTGTGGAGGATTTGATCAGGTGTTCTCGACTATTTTGGACGGTCTAGTCAGTTAAGATTTCACACTTCTGAGGACAACAGAGGATTGCAACAAGGTTTATATCTTCGTGTTTTTCACATTTACGTTTGACTTATTAAGTTAATAACGACACAGGAAAGAAAGAACTCTTGCCACATATATATATGTATATATATATATATATATATATATGTTTCGGCCTTCTGGGCCTCATCAGTGCAGTGCTGATGTCTGGTATGTATTGAATATTCAGTGTAGCTCGGCATTTATTTATTGTCAAAATTCGCCCGGAGGCAGGTGAGCATACTATGGACCTAACCAACCCCCTAAGAAGAATTGATACGGATCATACCCATTCCCTGGAACCCCACTAATAAAAGGAAAACCAAAAGAAAGAAGTATTCAGAACAAAGAAAGTTAACAAGAACAACGAATAACAGTATGGGCGCGGCGGGATTTCGGACAGACTAATTTGTATGAACGAATGTCATCTTGATTGAAAACTGAACTTAGTCTATTATATAAAAACGATTTTAACTTTTTCTTTAAAGGTACTCAACCTTCGATCTTATAGCGATAGGTAATTAATGCATTCCATAGATTAGTTATTCGGCTGAAGAAAGAGTCGCGGAAAAGAGTTGTATTAGCGGATTTGTTATTGAGAAAAAGCCCAGAAGATCCCCGACGGGAACGCACACTACAACATTGAACAAGGTTATCTAGATTAATGTCAATAAGTCCATAAATACACTTAATTTATAGAAAAATAATAAATCAATATATTCCAGCCTGTAGTTAACAGATAGGAGGTTAAGGTTCAAAAGTCTGTCCTTGTATGAGAGTTCAGAGTTCATGCAAATAAAACGTGTAGCTTTCCTTTGGATATTCTCTACTTCCAGCATCATGTGGACCCAAAGCTGTGAAGCGCAGCACAGGTTAGAGCACACAAGGGAAATATAACGCAGCTTCGGGGAATCCTTCTTGAGGTCATCCGAGCAGTTCTTTTTTAGAAATCCCAGCATGCTATTAGATTTTGCAA
>NC_090888.1:45152857-45185357 GCF_036669925.1 Montipora capricornis | reverse complement strand
GATCACTTTGTATGTCTGGAAATCTTATATTACCTCTAGCCCCCAGAGGTTAGTGCGCCTGCATTTGGTTGGGGAATACGTTCCTATTTTCCCACTGGGTTTTTGGGTTTGCGTATCAGGCGGTTGCACAGACTTTAGCCTGAGTGGTTCTTACTTTATGTTTACCTTGTAACTAGTATCTTATCTGAGCTTTGTAACGATACTCGGACGGCATTAAACACTCAGGCTCACAGTTCGAGCTGCACACCCATCCTTGTGTACGAGTCATGAATATAAATAGGAAAATTAAGGCTAAACTTGTTCATCGTCTACACAACTAATCATTCCTTTTCGCAGGGAGAACTTCAGTGTCAAGGCCGGAAAAACGGACTACTATGCGCGGGAAATGATTCTTTCTAGGAATCGATCGTAGAAAATTCGGAAAAAGTTAACGTGGCTCATCAGCCAGTTTCGACAATTTTGAGGAAATGTATTTTAGCAGGATCAATTCAGTTTTAACATAACGGCAATGTTATTGCACCAAATGAAACACCAATAATTGCTTAAGTGAGGTTCTCATTAATATGACGTAATACGCTATCATGACAACAAAAACACCATCTAAAAGCATCCTATATTTTGTCTTAAAACGTTTATATATCAAAAACGAACTCAGGTACCCTTATTTTTTGTTGCCGGAAAGTGATTATCAGGCTAATATAAAACTTTAAACCTTTTTGCTTACCTTCACTTTACTTCCTTTGATCTTCCATCCGTGTTCTAATGCATCGAGTTCAATTCTGATATCCTCATCACTGTTGGACACAAAGATCCCAGCCACTGGAACCAGAAGTTTACGATGTCTTTGTTCTTCTTTCTGGCACACCTGCTAATTATTGCAACGTTCGAAATGTATCGATTCAGAATCGTGGATCATCAAAACTGATACAAAACAGATGCGGCTGTACTGACTCAAGGCTGACTATTTGAAAAATGCAATACATTTCTAGAATTATAGTTGCAGATAAAGTAGTGCCCTGTGATCGGTACCAATTACTGGCCTTCAACTTATATAATTGCCTTCTTCCAAACCCCCCGTAAAGGTCCAGCGTAGAATGCCTACAGCCACAGTACATGGTGACTACATTCATTTACGGTCAATCTCAAAAGCAAGTGCACTGTAGTACCTAAAGACATAGAAAAACCCTATATCATAAGCTTTGGTTGCCGAAGAAGCCGGCCCTAAGGTAATCCGATCAACCCAATGGGATAAGGATGCCGGAAACACTTCCGCCACACAAATTGGAGTAAAGCCGTAAAGAAATAATATAAGGGAATGCAGAAGTACCTTACATCCTGTTGTCGTATCATCTACCAGATAGATCAAAATCTTCCAGTTTTGTCCTTGCCTTGGCTGCTCTGCAAAAGCCGCTATTTGCATTCGTTTCTTGTCGTTTTTTTCTGGACGTCCAAAGGCAGCGATTTCAATGTCTTCCGGTAGCACTGGAAGGGTTACTTCGATGTCATTATGTTTGTGTTCTATTTTTGCATCAGGGTAAACCTCCTTTAGGCTTCTCCAGCGATCTGATTGTCCAGATGGTGCTTTGACGACCATTTGTTTCGGTCGACATTTCAAATCGATATTCCATGTGTTACCTGCGTCCACCAGACAGCTGTGCTCAATTGATACAGTGTTTTGTCCTTTCTTGAGGTCGTAACAGCAGCTGACTTGAAGGTTTTTCGAGCCCCGGTCGTTGTTGACCTGTTGTTGGTCAACTGAAACAAAACAAATATGGTACATTCTGTAAACTAACTTTTGTGGATTGAGTTTCCCTAGTCCTTTGCCTGGCTTTTCCATATATTAATTAAATCATTACCTTTCTCTGAAAATTCTGTTCTCTCGAACCTTTTTAAAGTATTGATCAACACACAAATACAAATGTACATAGCAAGCATAAGAACTGGCAAACATGCCTTTGCCAACAGACCTGTCTCAGGGAACCGTTTTTCATAAACCACCGTTCCTTGGAAGCAATTGTTTTTCTATACCCCGTCCCAAATTTAACCGATTGAAAGGTTTGATCTTTACCACAAAGGCACAATTCTGCAGTGCTTGTATGTGGGAATAATTATGCCATCACTTGGATATCAGGTAAACCCGACTGTTACACACTCTCCTGAAGAATATCAGCCTTCCTGAATAGTTCTCCTTTTTACTCTGCGAAAAGATGTGACTAAGACGCAAAATAAACGTGAGAACATGTAAACTAGTTTTAACTCTAATCTGGTTCTCAGACTTCAATATTATTGTGCCGTTCACAAAAAATTTGGTGTATTATTATGTCATAAGTGCTCGGACGGAGTGCGTTACGTTCAATTCCACTGAACTTGTTTCCTAAAGTTTAAACCGCATTGTATAATTATAAATTTAGTTGTTGTCGTTGCCAGTGAATCAGACACAATAAAATTTTATGCTGTGCAAAGAGAAAACGTACTTAAACAAGAACATTTTTGGTGACACTGCGAAGAAAGCGGTTTGCTGTTGCTGGGACACCCTACCCAAGAAGATTAAACGTAGTGGTTGCTTTTGTGAAAACGCCATTGCAGACAAAATCAAAAGCTTACCAATAGTCAAACTTGTTGGTTTTTTAACTCCGTAGAGTGACAGTACCATTTTCTTGCGAGGCTCTGGCGTACTGTGCAGAACTTGTTTCGTTGCCTTTATTTATATCCACAGGTCATAGCCGCTTACACCTTAATAAGGTCAACAAAAATTACCTCATATTATATTTCACGCCGGATTTACGGTTTCCACACTCCTTGTTTAATATTTATTGTTATGAATTAAAACTTCCTTGGAGCGCAATTTGGTATTTTATATGTTATTCAGTAAGGAAAGTTAACATCTCGGGGTTCTTCCCAAGCGGAAGTTTTGCAGCGTTGCACATCCGCCTATACTCATTAACATTTTCACTTTGACCGTGAAGAACGTGAGATAATCGAATGTTCTCATGAAAAGATGAAACTTTAATGGTGACTTTATAAACTCATTCAACCTCGAATAACAACTCTAAAATTATGAAAACTTCCGTGACGTGCTCGGTAGCTAGCGATGGGTCACGTAACACTTGCACGATCACACTATGTTTGAAACCTTCATCCACATATTTTCTTCCAAGAATTATAAGATAAGTTAGCTTATTTGCGGTTTAAGGAAATATAACGCAGTATCTACCGATGTCAACCGGGTCTTTCCCAACCGAAACTGAAAACGCTTTCGAAAGCATTAATATTTATGCAGATCATTCAAGCCACAAACGACTTGGGGAATCCCCTAATGTAGTGCCCTCAAAAATCTTACTTTCGATGGATCTTGATAATAGCAGAAGGTAAGTTTCGATGAGAAATCTGTTGATTTACTGACACGTATGTTTTGATAGATGTAAATCATAAACAAGGCCCTCCTTTGGTAAAATACAATGGTTAACTATTGAACGAGCAGGCCTCCTAAATGGCAGTCGTTTAAAAAACATGTTTTTACGTCATTAGAGAAAAGACGTTTTTACTTTGACTCTATTATTCTCTCAAATGCTTTTATTTGTTAAGTAATTTGGTTCGCTGGCTGGTACGGATCCATTAGGAAGAATACAGTTGTGAGAGCAGATCCAACATCAACCCACTCGACGCAAATCGGAGACCCCATGCAGAAGCAGCAAGGGGTCATCATGTTGAAGTTCTGAGTCTCAGATGTGTATAGAGGCTTTTAAAACAATTGGCCCTATCCAAAAATCATTCAAAAAGTATGTAATATGTTTTGAGTGTTCTCTTTCTTTCTAGTAATCTATAGCTTCGTATGATTCGTTTTCGTCTACTTCGCTTGAATTCTGCAATTCGTTAATTGATAAACAAGATATATTTTTTGAGAAGGTTTTATTTGTGCTAGGCCGCCAGCTGCCTCTTCATCGCATTTAAAATTAGCTCAGGTTGGGAGCCGCGAAATGCTTTTGCCTTGAAAAACACCTTGCGTGATCTGGCACAATAACTTGGTCATATGCTCACGCAATTTGAACGATCGTTTTCACTGTCACGCAATAAAAAAATTAATCGAAAACCATCCAGTGGAAAAAGTCAAGAATTCGTGATGTTGTAGATGATAAATGAAGAAGAAACCTCTCCAAGTTTTAGGCCTGTGCCTTTCCCCAAACTTCAGATATTCGTCGAAATGTTTCGCAGAAATTTACAGAGCCCAGTATGAAAACGCCATGTTGGTGCACATCTGTGGTGCACCAATATGGCGGCCGGAAAATAGTGTCAACATCTGTTACTTACTTTGGCTATCTAGGCGAGTGATCATCTGTACTGAACAGACAGCTATTTACCTAAGCACTTTTCCTAATGCTTTAAATTCTAAAAAGGCTCAAAACCATGAGATAAATATATATTTCTCAATAAACTCGATCGTCGCCTCGTGTCACGCACCGCTATAACTCAGAAATTCAAAATGCTCTGGTTTCCAAACGAAGCACGCTATTGAGCTTTAAAATTGCAAATGGATACAAATTTACCGCCTCTTATGCCTGATGAGGATAAAAACTTTCGTGGCTCTTTAGTTTTGGATTTTAGAAAATGATGACGTCACGTGAAAACCATCTATAACCTCGACTAACAAATTTAGCTTCTTAGCTCAAGTCGATTAGGGGATTCCCAACGGGATAAATTTTGCAGGAAGGTCATGGTACCGGTATATAAAGATCGTCTCGAGCAAAGGCCAAAACTGTGGAGGAATTGATCAGGTGTTCTCGACTATTTTGGACGGCCTAGTCAGTTAAGGTTTCAGCTTCTGAGGACCACAGAGAATTGCAGCAAGGTTTATATCTTCGTGTTTTTTAACCTTCTACTTGATTAAGTCAGTAGCGACACAGGAAAGAAAAAACTCTTGCTACATATATAGTGAATATTCAGTGTAGCTCGGCATTTATTTATTTTTATTTTATTTCATTTACAAAATTCTCCCTGAGGCTGGTGGGCATACTATAGAGCACTGGTCCCATGCTAGGTATACCCACCACCTAACCAACCCCTTAAAAAGAATTGATAACCATTCCCTGGAACCCCACTAATAAAAGGAAAACCAAAAGAAGGAAGTATTCAGAACAAAGAAAGTTAACAAGAAGGTGCGGCGGCATTTCGGACAGACTAATGTCATCTTGATTGAAAACTGAACTTAGTCTCTTCTAGAAAAACGATTTCAACTTTTTCTTTAAAGGTACTAACTCAACCTCCGATCCTATTCTCGGTTTTCACATGACGTCACGACCGCCATGTTGGTGCCCTAAACAAAGAAAAGGCGGCCATGTTGGTGCCCCGACCAAATCCTCCCGGAATTTAACTCTATTATTATGCAAACGCTTCCTTTTGTTTTCGTTGAAAAACATGGCTGTTGATCACGTGAGTGAAAACCAGCAATAGCGATAGGTAATGCATTCCATAGATTAGTTATTCGGATGAAGAAAGATTTGCGGAAAAGAGATGTATTATCGGATTTGTTATTTAAAAAAAGCCCAGAAGATCCCCGAAGGGAACGCCCACTACAAAATTGAACAAGGTTATTTAGATTAATGTCAGTAAGTCCATAAATACACTTGTAGAAAAATAATAAATCAATATATTCCAGCTTGTAGTTAACAGATAGGAGGTTAAGGTTCAAAAGTCAGTCCTTGTATGAGAGTTCAGAGTTCATGCAAATAAACCGTGTAGCTCTCCTTTGGATATTTTCTACATCCAGCATCAATGTGGGAGATTTTGGCACCCAAAGCTGTGAGGCGTACCACAGGTGGAGCGCATAAGGGAAGTATAACGCAGCTTGAGGGAATCCTTCTTGAGGTCACCCGAGCAGTTCGCTTTTAGAAATCCCAGCATGCTATTAGATTTTGCAACCATTTGAGCAATGTGTGCAGTCCGCTTAAGGTTCGAGTCAGTCACGCCAAGGTCTTTTGCGGAAGAGACAATTTTACGATTCTCGTCCATTAGCCTATATAACCTTTCGGAGCTTTGCTTTTAAATTTGCAGATAATTTAATGTTGTCACCATTAAAGGAACGTAGAAGATTAGGGTTAAGTTGCTGTACAGGAATCGAACACAGCGCAATCTATGCGCAAACGTGCATAAGCGATCGATTAGCAGTCGACTCTCGATCGACAGTCTACCGACCTATGATGAACTCTTCGTGACATACTTTCACTGGGAAGGTTCAAAAGTTAATCTTGAAAAGTATTATATTCCTTTATTTTCTACGACGAATGCCTTGCGGAGTTGTTGACGTCTACAGGTGAGCATTATCAGCATTGATAACCTAAAAATGTCGACGAAGACTTTTGTACCTTCGTGTATTTTTTGTGTAACCCAAACCCAAACTCTCTGAAACATATAAATAAATCTGATATGTTTTCCATGGAAGGTTAAATTGAGTAGACCTACTGAGTTTTTCCTAGGAGAGACTAAATTTTCAACCCAGAATAAGCCACCATTGTTTATAAAAAACTCTATTTTCGGTTCGAAAATGAATGTCATTGAGTAAGTTTTCTTACATGTCACGCGTCACCCATAGTGCTCTTGTGTATTCGGGTTTTTTGATGTCTCTCAGTTTGTCAGCGATCGTTAGCTTTGAACCTCAATTACATGGTACTTGCCACAGGTTTGGGGAAGCCGCATTGCAGACAGATCGAAGTCAGCGGGTACGAGCGATGTTTTCAATTTAAAATTCTCAAAATCGGATGAGCTCAATTTGAAACTTTCAGTACACCCACCCTGGCCGATAGTTTTGATATTTCTATAGTCGTGGCTATCGTCTAGTTATTTACGTGATTTAGAAACATTTCTAGGCGACGTGACGGGCAAAAGGCATTCCTTGAACACTCAGGCGGTGATCAGTCTTGTCTCTCGATTTAAATTCAATGTCCACAAAATAGAACGTTTTATAAAGGGCGAAACACAAATTAAACTGGTAATATGCTTTAAAATCCTAAAGTCACCAGGGTATTATATTAACATGCAAGTAAGTAATTGTTAGTGAGGCGGCCATGAATTCTTGCTGCTTCTTGCGCGCGTCCTGGTCACGAGACTGAATTGATGATGCATCGACACAATCCACAGCATATCACGGTAAATACATGAGCAGTTTTAAATTTATTATTTGGGGTGCAATTAGTACAAGCATAAATTAACTATAAATAAAGTTTGTGGCGAGTCATCTGTTTTTCAGTACAAGTTTGACAAGCCGAGATCATCCTTGGCTGTGTTTAGCACGTTGACTCATGATCTGGCCCCTGATAGTCATTGACATCCCAAGCCCTTTGTCTTGAGCCATGTGTCACCTCCCAGTGAGATGTTAGGAGACTATAACAGGCTCATACTGGAGTCTATATGATCTGTGTGTTTTCGTCTAACTAGTGTCATAGAGGCTTTCCAGTCGAATAATTGTTGCCTGTCTATCATACAAATCTTGCTTATTAGATCCGTAGAGATACGGGGCCTTTGCTGAAAAAATATTGTTCCCAATCGGTGCCAGCGTGTTGGTCTTCTTGCTTTGCTTCCTTCATTGACCTGCTTGGGTTCCCATGATCCTGATATTATCCTGAATCTGCTCAAGCAGTTTGACTTTGGGTCTTCAAAACTATTCATCATCTTGTTTCCATCACATAATTAATCAGAAATCTTCTGTTCTTTTTGCTCCAGTCTTTATTAATGTTTGCGGAGTATTCTTATCTTTTTCAAAACCCTTTAAACAGACCTGTCGGATTATGATTAAGACGAAGATTACCTGGAAGAATATCACAGCCAGTAACCTCCTTGTTGCCTATAATGATCTCAACGCGGTTTTCTTTCATGCAGTTCTTGCCATGATGTCAGACGAAGTCCCCCCGAGAGAGCAAAAAACGTGTGTGGAACCATGCAGTAAGGACCACACGTACTTGCTAGACGTATTCAGCTGCGTCCAGCCAACAGACTTCCATGGACAAAACCATCCCCGCCAGCAACTTTTCTTATACCTTTCAAGAGCTTCATCTAAAAACAGATCAAGATTTATTCAGGTATTCTTCGAATGAAAAGATTTGCTACCAGAGTAAAAGAAAGAACGAGAAAGTTGGTCAAGTCTGCCATAAAAATAACTTACATTTGCTTTTGTGGAAAGCTCCAAATTTTCCCTGGATATTTCGGGATCCATAACCTTGTATATTCAAAAGGCACACGTGGATTAAAGGCGTGTTAACTTTGCTCTTATCTGGAAAACATGTTACATGGAAAGTTTTTCAAAAAGAGTGGATATCATGGCTTACAAGGCACTGGATTAAAAAAAGGATAGCAGTTTTAAAGTTTCACGGATATCTTTCGGTATCTGGCAATTTTTCGGGACTGTACTGAAGAAGCGGGGCCCAGTTGAACTTCTTAAAATTTGTCGTCTTAATTCCTAATTAAACAGCCGGTTACGTGCTTCGTGATTTTGCTTCATTTGAGTGAGTTTTTTTTTTCATTTTTTTCAATAATCTTATATGGCGTCTCATCAGAAATAGGCGTCCAACTGACTGGAATGGAAGAAAGCAAGTATGCCTGTCTTTGTGATCATTTTAGAAAGAACATTCCAGTACTGGTTAGAAGACGAAGAAAATTTTAATGATGGCGAAATCAAATTCATGGATAAGAAGGTGGCATGTCAGTACCTCCTTATCTCAGAGCGACGTTTTTCTGTCAAACTGATATTCGGCAATTCTTGTCAATTTAGCATTTCGTCCTATTGTAGTAAGTTAACGTTAGTGGCCCAGTTTTCCTGTCAATCAACCGGTCCGCTAACAGCATTACGTGACTTTATATATCTACTTTACAGGAAGAAAAACTTTGTTTAGGATTGCGTCGAGTGCATTCTGATAAGTTTTGCTGGAAGAAGTCATCTTCTGCTGACAAAATTATTGCTATTCTGAAAATGGAAGATCTAGAAGCTATAAAAAAGGTAATGACCAACGTTTAGTACAATGTGTGTTTCACTTACATTATTATTATGTTCCAACGTGTCAGTTCCTCAACGGAAAATGACTTAAAACCTGGCCATTTGGTCGCATCAATGAAATAAGCATTCGCATGCGACAACCTAAACCTTGTTTGGATTGTATCATGATTATTGAAGACTGTTTAAAACTTGATGAAGCGATATCGTTCAGGTGACAGTAGTCCCGAGAAAGAGGCTGTTGTTGATGATGACATTGGCTGACTTTTCAGAGCCTTGACTTTGAGGATTACTTCCGCTCAGGTTGTCAAAACGTCAGTCGGTGTCACCAAAAGCAGTCCTTCTCAGGACCCTGATATGCCTTAACCCGTGTGATTAGAAAAGAGAGGAGAAAACCCCCTGCTCTTCTGGTTTGATTTTTTGTTTAATTTTTGGCTTAGCAGCAATTGTTCATATTTACATGTAACTTGCGCACTATAAATATTAAACTATTAAACTATTGTTATTATTAGGTTAGACCATGTGCTTCCTTTGAGGAATTAAGATTTTCATAAGTTGGGCCTCAAGCCTTTTCGTTACAGTACCGCTCAAAAGTAATTTACCAAGGCGCGTTGCGCGCGACGCGATTCGGGTCGCGGAAGAACCCTGTTTGAGTGAATTAACGACGGCTAGATTGCTCATGCAATGAAAGTTAGAAACATCATCGCAGTTAGCTAAGCAACTTAAACATTTGCAAGTGCTGAAGCCTGAAAAATCCAAGGGGGCTTGAAAGCGATTCGATCCTATGACTGTGCTGACCTGCAGTGTCGTTGTGTCACATGGTTGTCACATACATGTACACATGCGCAGAATACGAGGAGTGGCGGATATAAAGGGGTCAAAAAAGTAGTATATTTGCTTGTTTTACTGTTAAAGATTCTATACGTGAGGTTGCACCGCACTTGCTCTAATAACTAAAGTATCAAGCCAGCTGACAGATTGTAAGTACTTTTTGTCTTTGGCTAACGAAGCTTGATTAGAAATAGAATGCAAACTGCGGTGACGAACATGAGGCTATTTCAGTTATGCCCTTGTTTAGCCTCACGTTTGTCACCCGCAGCTTTCGTTCTATTTCTAATGAGAGCTGGTTAATATTGAGTTTAATTTGTATCCTGCTGGAAGTGAATGAAAAGAATATCCCTATATTCTAAATTTATTTCAGGTTGCTCAAAAGTAAGAGCAGAGTAAAGAGCAATCTCACAGTGCGAGTTCAAGTCCCGTTTAATCATGCCCCTTTTTAGGTTCCTCTACAATTCCCTAAAATGTTTCCTTATCTGCAATGATCATAACATTTCATATCTGAAAGTTCAAAAATTTCTTTACATATCCTCTACAAAGTTAATTTTTCTATTGAAGGCCTATCGGCCTTGAAGGCTGGACTACAAGGAAAAGGGGGATCGCAAAACCTTCCTCATTGCGTTTTCCAGGGAAAACGTCCCTCCGATTTTTCAGTATCTCCTTTATTTGGTTTATTAAGGCATGTATATGAACAAAAAGGTAAAAGTGATAATTATTTAGCACTGACCACTTTTGCATGCTTTCGGTCTACAGCGTAAGCGAAACTCATAAACCGTTGATGACAGCGGATACGGCTCCATATCTTTTTGAAAAGGTGCTGTCTTTTTTAATGCTTTTGTTTTGCCCTCATGGCAAATTAAAACTGGCTGATCTGTAACCGAAGCAGTGTAAGACTATTGAAACGGGTCAGTAACAAAAAACTTTTAAGTTAAAAGTGTTCGAGTCATATGACATGAACTTTTTTTTATCCGTCTGTGAAACCGACATTAGGGAGTTTTACCAAAGACGACGGCTACGCCAACGACAACGCCAAAAAGCAAGAACATCATTGGTTAAGGAAAGAAAAACAAATCGTGCTGTACGTGCGGCACACATTTCGGTGCATTCTTTGCCGTAGTCCACAAAACAACAACCTGAAATCACCAAATTTCAGGTCTTGACGACAACCTGAGCATACAACAGGAAATCGTTCACTTATTATCTTCACTTAAAACCGTCCCTATAAATCCAGTTACTATATATATGATAGTTCGCCCCTATTGTTCAAGGTGAACAAGATGGAATAATCGCGAAATACTTACGATAGCGCCAATTTATATTTTGAAATGACGTTATTTATAGTTGACGTTGACATTATTATCCTTGCTAAAACTCCTTATTTGGTTTTGTATGCTGCAGGTTGAAAGGATTAAAGTGGACGAGATGCGTTTACCGGAGAAAGTCACCTTCACTCTTCCAAAAAGTGATGCATCCAGCATGCAAGCTGTACTCACAGTTTTGAATGGAAATCTAGATGGTGAAACTCTATTGAAAACTGAACAGTTGACATTAACAGTTTCCATGGTAAGCATTTTACAAAATTACCTTTCTGCTGGCGCACTTTGCTCGAGGAGAGAGACTGCTTCAGACATGTTAGCGTGGTGCAATTTATTTGATGTCTGGGAGATTATTAGGACTGGCCGGATGAAATAATGGCTTAATACATAGATTTAGCCAAGCCTAAACGCGGAGCTCCCAGGTTATTTGTCTTTGCCTTTTCTGTCCGACAAGTTGGGTGATAATAAAACAATTAGACCCATCGCCCGCAAGGGCGACGGGTCAATAGCCCATTCGGCTTCGCCTCATGGGCTATTGACCTGTAGCCCTTGGGCTCGGTATGTATTGTTAAATACATACCGAGACTTACGCGCGAAAAAGCGTCGCGATAAAAATAGTCTCTTCGAGCTAGAGAAGCCAGCTGATTGGTCATACGATTTTTTTCACTGGTGAAAAACAACGTATTGACGCTCTGATTGGCTATATCATTATTTTCACTAGTGAACAAAACCGTATCGCTTGCTCGCCGCTCCTCTTGAGTGACAAATAGCACATTTCTAAGAGCTTAGGCGATCAGATAACCGTTTTCAGATCTTAGATTCATCAGTAGAAGAGTTCATAGACGGAAATGAAAATGAAAAAACCAAGAAAAAGGCCAAACACGATGTTGCTCTGTTCCAAGAATTCTCAAGAGCTGAACAAGTTTCTCAGCGAGTTCCTTATAACGGTTCGCAGAAAAGAAGACGAGGAGTACTAGCCTAATTCCTTAAGGGCATTCTTCGCTAGCTTTGAGTGCCATTTGAAGAAAAAAAGTATGCCTTTTAACAGCAGTTTTACTTGATAAGTTAGATGTAAAGTATTTTACAAGGAAGCCATTTCAGTGCAACTATCGAACTGTGAGGCGGCTTGACGGCGCGTTGTTTTCCTTTGAAAGAAAATAATGATATGTTTATCTTTAAGTTCTATTCACTTATGAATCTCGGTATGTATATAATAAATAAGCTATTTCACAGTTAGTTCGCTTGTGCGATTTTTATTCAATCGTTGTGTAAAACAGACTCACTCGCTGCCCTCGTTCGTTTGTTTTACACAACTTATGAATAAAAATCGTACGCGCTCATCAACCGTTAAATATTATTATTATTATTATTATTATTAAATTTGGTTTGTTTTTCGCTGTCTGCGTTTTGTGTAAACTGCAGTGTCAAACACAGTCGGCCATACAACTTCCCGCCAAAAAACGCGGGTTTCACCACAGTTTCACGTTGGCATACATGGAGGGGTGGACGAACGTACGGTTGTGCGATGACCAAAATCAAATTTTCTCAGCAAGATGGTTACCATATTTTCTAACCAAGGGTGCTCCGCTATCAACGATAAAAATAGAAATTTAAATTAACCAAAAAAAAAAGTTTCGACCCTATCTTAAATTCAGTCATTAGCGAGCTCATTAATCAGTGGTGTCCGAAGATGCAATCAATACTTTATACTCGTTTTAATTTTTACGGTAATGGAAATAATCATAAAAATTACAATTTCCTCGATTTTGATTGGTTTAAAAAACTCCAATTTTCCACTAATTCACTTACCAAGTTGTTATCGGACAGTTGAATAAGCCAATCACATTGAAAGTTGTACTTAAAATCAACCAATCACAACTTTGGTTTCAATCACCATAGAAACAGGGTACAGACTCCTAAAATGGGGCTTTCTTCTTTCTTTCTTTCAGAGCGACATTTAACAATTTACGCCTCCTTTGTCAGTCTTTTAATTCCAATTTTTCCTTTCTTTCATAACTTGGCTCTTCTTTTTTTCTCGGAAATTGTAACTCGTAGGAAATCGTATGAACTTGCTTGCGCATTTCGTGATTTACGGGCACGAGATGTTTTGAAAGTTCTCAAAATTGCACGATCCGTGGGCGAGTGCAATGTTTTGGTGAATAATTTAAAAGCATAAAGTGCAAGGATAAAACGAAAATCTCATGTCTAAAATTTTATGTCCGACTTGTGAAACATGATAAATCGTTGCTGGAACTTTAAGGGTTTTCTGTCACAAATAATGTTTTTTGCTTGTAAGCATATGTCTTTTATTTTGAATCTTTTTCAGATTCCCTCCAAGGAACCAAGGCCTGGAGTTGAGCACGAGCACATAAGCACTGGGCTGGCAAGTGTATCCTCGTGACAGTCTGTTTCGTCAGAGCGGCCAAGGGCTAACGCTCGAAACCTGAGCTTCCAAATTTCTCTACGGTGGTCCATATCAACCCAGTTGCATTGGCAAACCCTTTTCTTTATTTCACTTCCCACTTCACGTCGACGCAGCACTAAACCCCTTTATCTATTTTTATACATACTGAAAAATCAGGAGAATCCGGACTTGTGTCAATTTTGCTAAATTGGAACATTTTAGGCGATTGAAATGAATGTGAATGTAAATGTTCGGTCCCCAGATTTTTTGTATATTTGTGAATATGAAATTCAGAAGTGTTTGTGTTGTCTGAGTGCTTGTTCTTTGCTTGCAAATATAACGTCATGTACAAAATGTGACCACTGTGCAGTAAGTTACAGAAGAGAAATGTGTCTTATGTGAAAAATGATCCCAGGCGACTTCAACAGTTCACAAAGAAGCCTGACAAAAAATCCAGACTTTGCACACTTTCTTTCCATAGAGAGATTTAGTATAGCCTCTTAGTGAAACAGCAGGCCGCTGGTTGCCATAAAGCATGAGAATTCTTTTATCCTAACTTCTCGCTCCCTCTCTCTTTGTCTTGAGAAGTTACACGATATGTGCAGATAACAGAGAGAGGTGCAGTGTTGAGTCAAACGGTCAGAACACTCGCCTGCAACTAATGTGGCTTGGGATCGATTGGCGTCATATGTGGGTGTGAATTTATTTCTGTTCTCTGCTCCGAGAGGTTTCCCCCGGGTACTTCAGTTTACCCTTCACCTCAAAAACCAAAATTTGACTAGATTTGATTTGAGTTTATTTCTATGAACTGTGTTCCCAATTAGTGCCCCAACGCCAAAGAACTTGACACTTAAATAAAGCTCATAATAATAATAATAATAATAATAATAATAATAATAATAATAATACTAGCAACAACAACAACAACAACAACAATAATAATAATAATAATAACAATAATAATAATAATAATAATAATAATAATAATAATAGGGATATACCAATGTATGCCAAACAAAGCTATGTCAAGGCCAAGAGAGTGGACGTCAGATTTGTGGATCAGAGGAGGAAACGAGTCTGGGCAGTTGAAATGAGTTAGAGGGAGAAGACGGAAAAGTATGCTCCACTGCGCTGGGAGTTAAGGAAGCAGTACCCTGGCTATGTCGTGGAACAGTGCAACGTAGTGATTGATGTGCTAGGCGGTTGGTCTAAAGATTTAGAGAAAACAATAAAGAAACTTGTAGGCGCTAGAGGAAAGGAGGTTCTGAGAAAGATGCAGAAAGCTATCATCTCAAGTTCGCTTAACATAGCGCGGGCCTTCAAGGCCACCGTCAAATAACTTTACGAACTTTAGGAATTAGAGAGTATGAGAAAATTTTAACGATTTTTTAAAAGTTTTTTTTAAAAAAAAATTTAATTTTATTTTATAGGACTTTAGGATTTAGGATTTAGGATTTTAAGAATTTTTTTTTAAATGTATTTTACCATTTTAAAACGCTCCTTTATATAGAGACTTGCGTTCCGTAAGAGGACATGGCTACGCTTTGCGCCCCATGTACTTTTAATATTGGAGAACCCATACGTGTATACTGCAGATAATAGTAATAATAACAAAGAGAGCTTACTGCTCTGTGGACTACGGCTGGCTGAAAGAGATGATGATCCTCCGACATAGGTTTCCAAACAGGTTGCGTGAGGCCATCGGCAAGTTATGTAGGAGTTGGAATACAAGGGAAGTGGTGACCACAAGGCAAGAGCGGCATACCTCTGAGCCAATAATATTCAACATGGATTTACCACAGGGGAACGCGTTACGTGCCAGGCTGTTCACGGTTTGATTGAATCCGATAGCTTGGAAGAGAAGTGCTGCTGAAGGATACAAACTTTCGAAGCATGTTGACGCAAAGGTCACCAAGCTTTTCTATATTGACGATCTTAAACTTTTTGCAGCTTCAGAGATCAGACAAAACCGTGTTATGGAAACAACAAGAGGTTCTAAGTAGCCTATACTCATGCGCGGCCAGGTTATTTGTACTTTTGTTTCTTTTTCGTGTGAGTTCATTGACCTATACTTTTCATCTTTATTTGAAAGAGTCTGTTTTTTTCGATGGGTCCATAGACCAGTACTTTTCAAAACAATTTGAAGGAAGTTCTTTTTTTTTTCTCTGGGTCCATTGGGTTGTAAATTCCTCTCCTCTTTCTTCCAGTTTGCTGCAATTTCTGAAGTAGATTTATGCTTTCTTATTATTTGCTTTCTTTCTATATTTGATAATTCACATAAACATCTAAGAAATGCAACCTCATAGTTTGTTTCAAAACAATCAAATTTACTTTGAATAATAGAACAAAAGAGATCAATAACAGAATCTACATTTGAAAATACTTTTGTTACATTTTTTGGTTCAGAACCATTGTATACAAAAACGTGGTAACTCATCTTTTGCTTTGCATACCACAGGAAAACACAACTAATGCAGTAGCTAGAAATTCACATCAGCCTGTGCTGCTTTCCTTATTACCCAAAATGGCAGTTCTAAGCTGTTGTTTACTGGGTACCACATCACCAGACAAATTTCCCTGACATCTTGCTCTATGAATAACTTTTACATGGCCAGCGGCCTATGTCTAATTTCTTTAGAAAATCAGAAATAAAAACATATTTTGCTGGAGTAACATTTCAGATAAATTTCTCCTCCATTCTCAATGATACTATCAACTGTTTGAGAGGTGCAATAGTTACAATACTTTTTGAGGTGTAAAAACAAATATAATAAAATGACACAGCAGAACATTCCTTGCAAGAACAAAGATAAACACCATTTAAGTGCTCCTAGAGTCTAAAATTTTGTTTTCGAACATATAATGAATGAACAATGCTTCCACTGTTGGTTTACATTTTCATAATGTTAACACATTTTAATCTCATAAGTAACAGATGTTTGTGCACATATATTCTGAAAATGTTGTACCAACTTCATTAATGAATCTATTTCAATTGAAGTACATGTTGCAAATGGCTCCCATACCTAATAAATCTCTGTCATGAGAGTAAAAAAAAATTACACTTCCCGTTAGGCAGACAGTATATTGCTAATGTGTAAAGTTCAAGTGTTAACATACATGTATATGCATGATAATTATCTATGAGCAAAGAATCAAAGGCAGCTAACATTGACATAACGTAAGTCTGAAATTATAGCTAGTGCACTATTTAGCAAACCACTATAACTATCACTGTATGTCAACTGATAATTAATGTAGCTTAAGCGGCCCTGGCCAAACTATCGAACAAAGTTGGATTGAAGGCTCCAACTTTCTTCGATCCAACATTGTTCGACAGTTTGACCACTCATTTTGGAAGATGTTCGTTCAACATTTTTTGTTCGATCAAATGTTGGATAGTTTGCTTTTGATCAAACATTACGACCAACAATTCTGTTTGACGCAGCAATGTTGCAGTGTTTTGCCGCTCTTCCAACAAAGTTGTGTCCTAAATCGAGTCACGTTCGTAGTGCTAGCCAATAGGGACTTTAAGATCTATGACGGCCACGTCGACTTAAAGTCACCTCGAAATAGAACTTTGCAATATCGTAACTCTTTCGCGATTATTCCATAATTATCGTTCACGTCTTAGGATGTGAAATAAGTATCCCAAAATAAATTGGTACGAGCGGTTGTAGAGTAAAAATAGAGAATGAAAGATTAACATTTGTACGCTCGCGTTTTCGTCAAAACCTCAAATTTGGTGATTTCACGTCGTACTCAAATGCGTGCCGCACGTGCAGAACGATTATTTTTCCTCTTTTAACCAATGATATTGTTGCTTTGTGCAATTCTCGTTGACGATCGCGTCATATATCTTATAGTCCCTATTCACGAATCGCTATCTTATTTTCAAGCCAAGGCTTCTAGCATCATTTGCAACAGAGATTGCGAACAAGGACCAAGGGGACGTTGTGGTTGTTGATGAATAGCCAGAAACCTTGATCAGCGAATAGGAAACAAGGCCATGTCAGTTGGACACTTTTAGGCTACTTATATATTAATCATTTAGTTGGATCAACAATTCCTGGACCTGGGTTGTTTGTACGTCATTTGCGAGTCGAATTAACTCAGGAATGTAAAAGCGATACAAATAGATCTTTGTAAAGCCGCAGATGATTAATTTGTTACATTCCATAAATGGGAACCAAACTTTTCAATACTGGCAAATAAATGGCCTCTAAGACAGAAAACCAGAATTTCCCCTTGAAGCATCCTTCTGAAATTCCTTTGCCAGCAAATAAACAGAATGCATATCAACGACTAGTCTGTATTGTTGAAAAAATTCCCCCTTTTGACTTCGTCGCATGCCCATACTGACAATAACAGTAGTTCTAAGAACAGTCCAGATTGCTAAAAGTCGGATCAGTTTTTCTCAGGTATTCTCAGTTTCGCTCAAAGCTGCTGTAAGGTTCTCAAAGATCACTAGGAGCTGAGATGACCGGAATGTTGATGGAGATCAGTTTGAATGACCTTTATGTCGATCCCCGCTCTCGTGCAAAATGTTTATTTGTAAAACAAATTAGGACAAATATATATAATTTTGTCTTTAATGTCAACAACTTGCCTTTGGCTAAACAATCGAAAAAGATTTATTCCCCCCTCCTCGGGCCATGCACATCCAAGAGAAAATGATACTTTTCAAAAGTCCTTCGTCTCGTGTAGATTCGCGTCTGAAAAATCACGCTTCGCTCGCCAAAACATTTTCTCCCGGGATTCTCATGAGGTGGAATTGTGGCAAGTCTACTTAAGGGGTTTGAAACATGAGAGGGATAGTTGATTTATTCAAACACGCACTATTTATTTTGTCATGCAAAATGGACTGATATTCCAAGCATACGTACATTTTAAGACTCTAATACTTCTTTTCAAGTCTTTCTATTAAGTTTTTGTGACTCAACAATACATTTTTCAGCAGGTAATAATTGTTTTGAATAATCCCCTACCCCCGCCCCACATAAAGTTACAGTCATGTATGTAAATGTATGCAAGCATAAATTCCCATGCACTAATGTGACACGGAAACCAAGAAACGGTGGGCATTTTATACCTCATGCGCTAACTGTGCATGAGTAACAAGATCAGCTGTCGACGTAGGTCTCCAGCTTGTGCATGGAACCCTTTGAAATGTTCGGGTGTCCATGTAAGGAGAGGAGTGCAGGTACATGATGTGGCAGGAGAGAGGCCTGATGCGTTCGTTAGGATACCCACCCTGGAAGATGGAAAGCAGTATACGAGGAGCGGTTGGCTTTAGAGTGTGCGTCTAAAGAATATCTGCGTAGGATGTCAGTCATCTGGTCCAGCCCGTTATCCGACTACAACCGAGTACTTGCATCCAACCGGTTTGCTCTATCCGAGTTAGGGTATTTGATGTGGGCTCCAACACTGGCCATTGACGGAGCTAAGAAAAGCGGAAACGAAAGTGAGAAAGATTGTGGTCGAGAATTGTGGGAAACACCGGTGTGGTTTTACAACTCTCTGTACTTACCGCGATGCAAAGGAGGAAGAGGACTGAGATCGGTTGAAATGGAGTACCAGGCGACGAAAATGAAGGCAGCGGTGAACGTTACAAGAACGAAGACCTTGTTTTGGAGATGGTGCGAGAGTTTAAGGAGAGAGAGCTATAGATCTAGGACACAGCTTACTTGTTAAGGAAGCAGCGAAGCATAGTGAAGAGTTCGGATTACAAATGCAGCTAAAACACCCTAACCCGTCTTGCAGGACCAACACCGGAACCATAATAGAAGGAAGCAGATCAAGACAGAGTTGAGGTTAAGTGTGGAGGATAGACGCGAGAGTGAAGTTCAAAATCAGCAATGGCAGGGAAAGTTTACTAGTGTGAGGCAGATGGATGAGACACTGAGTAAGGAGGAATGTTATAGGTGGCTTAGTGGATGGAGATCTTGGCCAACACATACTATAGCTAGTATGTCTGAACTGTATGAGCAACTGTTACCGGCACGGCTCTCTACAGCCCAGAAGGCGCAAACAACCTCTTCCAGTGGTGTCATGTGTAGGTTATGCGCGTTGAAAGCAACAGAAAACGTTCCTAATATTTTATCCGGGTGCTCAGCATTGGCGCAGAATCAGTACCTATCCCGCCGTTATAGGGCTCTGAAGATCCTATTTTTTGAGATCACCCATGGGCTAGATCTTATAGACAGTGTACCACCTTGGCATTTAGCCCGTGTACGAGTCGGACGATGCCCAGGTATTCTGGGACATACCAGTGGGCAGATGGATGATACACTGAGTAAGGAGAAATGCTTTAGGTGGCTTAGTGGATGGAGATCTTGACCAACGCATAGAGTTGAGGGCGAACAGGATAGACGCAAGGATCATCGATAGGAAGAAGAGTTGAGGGCGAACAGGATAGACGCAAGGATGATAGATCGGAAGAAGACTTCAGGACGAACAGGATAGACGCACTGATCATCGATCGGAAGAAACGGCAAGTCATCGTGCTCGAGATGAGCTGTCCTTGGATTGAAAGAAGGCCTAAGAAGGAGGAGGAGAAGACACTGAAGTATAGTCCACTACGACGGGAGCTTAGCCCCTGGAATCGCTTCCAAACACATCAACTAGAGGCTCGGGGTACGAACTGTATTGTCTTTGACCAGCATGCATGGCCGCCGGGTGACAAAGGTTCATTTATCATAAGCCATCATACAACTATCACCTGCTGAAACCCTATGTTTCAAAGCGCACGCTCAAATTCTCAAGTCTAGCTCCACTCTGGCTTAAATGGATACAAGTAGCGTAGGGACGAGGATATGCAAATTATATGCTAATAGTACCGGCGTTAGCTCGATAATTTGATTACATATTTTTTTGAGCCCATCATTGACCAGATACTATCGGAGCACGTGTTGGATAGATAAGTCATGGTATATTCTTATTATTTAAAAAGAAGCTTTTCTTAGAGTCTGCTGGGCCACGTTATGGAACAACTTGCTCCAGCGTTTAAAAAATGTCGGCTCTGTTAAACAATTTAAGCGAACTATCAAGCTAACGGACACATCGGATTCCCACACGGCATTGTAAAGAGTTTTTAACATGCAGAACATGTAGAATCTTCATAAATAAAGTTACACATACATCTTATACACGCATTTAAATTTCTGCTGAAAAGCTTGGGTTTGCGCAAGTTCTCACTGGTAGGCTATGATCTTACTAGGAGCCAACTCGCACAACATCTTTGAAATTAAGTAAGGGGACAACTCCTTCGGTACCGTTAGTTCACTTTCGTTACCTAAAGTATCTTGTGAAGTTTGATTCAGTTAAATCAGGAGCATGACCGCCAGCTTACCTTGGTTACATCAGGTATGATGTCGAATATGTCATTTTCTTTTTTCGGTTAACGACGTTGTTTTGGTTCCGCACTTTTAAAATTCTTTGCATAGACTTTGATAATCATGAATATTCAACCAAACTTTCTTATGACAAACTTACCTCTTCCTAAACATTGCTTTAAAGCTTTTGCATAATTTCAAGAAAAGAATACTTCAGACACATCGTGATTCCATTTTATTTTATTAGCGATTCTTTGCAAGCGATTTCTGTGTTCTTCTTTCGCACATTCAGCCTGCTTCACATAAATTAATTTAACTTGTCTTCAGATTACGTTCAGAAGAAGAATGGCCGGTGCCTTTTGGGCAAAATACATCAACTTCTTATTAATTGGATTGTTGAAAAGCGCCATCGGGATAGTGTCCAGAAGCCTCCAACAAATCAACGTGGTTTTCTAAAATTGGTTGCCAACCATTCCTGTTTCAAGACTGGGCAGAAAGTCACGATTGACAGACTTCCTGCTTTGTTACCAGCCAGGGTGGGGTTGTTATTTTCAGTCCTCCCCTAAGGAATAGCGGCATTAGCGCAACATCAGCAACCAGTAAAAGCAAATGGGAAGTAAAATAAATACATCTTATTCGATGGTTTAACATATAATACGCGCGGATATTTTGCGAGTTGCGTAGTATTTTTCCGAGCCCCGCAGGGGCGAGGAAAAATACCAGCAATGAGCAAAATGTCCGCGAGTATTATATGTTAAACCATCGAATAAGATATTTATTATTCCACTACAAAAAGGTGTTACTTTGATTCAATTTTATCTGGTAAGAGTGTTTAAAAAAAAAATGCACCTGTCCTTCAGGGCGCTTGCGAACGATGTAAACAGCACAGAAAGCCAGTCAAATGTTCTTTATTTGATTGTATAAACGAAATGACGAGAGATAAGCGATGACAATCTAAATTCTCAGGCTTTGTATCGTGTTGAAAACAATTTCTTTCATTGAAAAACTGCCGTTCCGTCCGTATTTGCTCTGTTCTAAACCGGTCAAACCGGGACACTACAGTGTATTACCGTCTCATATTTTGCGCGTTCTCTTGACCAAATATGGTAAAATGGCGTAATAGTGGAATAATAAATAACAGTCTTTAACGGAACTTGTACTGTACGAATTTGATTTTGAGTTATACCCGTCCCTAAACGTTTACCAAAACTAGAACAATTCATCAGGTTTGGAGTCTGACATCTCAGTCTCACAAAGAGCTAATCATCAGAACAATAAACTCATGGAATTTCTTTCCTGTTATATGTGTATACAATAAGCTCAATAATGAACACATTTTGATTGTTTCTCGCCCATGACCTATTAGAGGACAGACGCATGGCTGATGTCATCAACAAAAACTTTTAATTCTTTCCTACACTGTACACCTGCATATAAAACAAATTCCATGTTGCAGTCCGACTTCAGTAGTAGATAATAGAAGGCATTAGAATGTGGTAAGAACATCGGTGACACACTAAGGTATAGCCTCGTGTGCCAGTTTTTTGTTGTTACCACATTTTGACTTGTATCACTGAACAGATACGCGGAAACAGGAATCTATTTGTTACGTTGCACTTTTCTAATACTCCTTTCGACCACATTGCAACAACGATATTTGTGTGCACTTTTGTGAGAATAGCCATAAAAGGAATACCATCTATTTCACATCTCTCCGCACTGTGATATTACAACTGGTAGAGTAGGTCGATTGTTTGGTCCAACAGGAACATTCTAAACAGGATAGGAAAAAAAAGTTTGTACTGAGTTGCTAAGTTTTCATCAGGGCAGACTGCAAGCATTGCAATTTGTGATTTCTTTTTCTCTTCACTTTATCGCATGACTGAAAAGTGGTCAAAATGCACAAACAAAGCAGACCTGCATACTGGCTAGTTTTATCACATTCAGAAACAAAAAGGTCAATAAAAAAGGTGAAGAATACACATTGTCCGGCTTGCACTTACGGTACAAGATGCCAAGGATGCATTGACGTTCTGTTGCCATGTTAAAAGCTACATTAATTTTTTATTCTCACCTCAATTTTTCTCATAACTAGTAGCCCATCAACAACTTTCCCTGAAACAAATAACAAAGCAAAACACACCTTAATAATACAGGACTAATCAGAGGGAGCACAGTATGAGCTCATGGCATGTCTTTGCACGGGTGAGTAGCCACTTATTAAAACGTGCAAGATCTTAACAGCCTCCTTGGCAAGCAGGATTAAAGCACATAGCAAGCAAGTTACATTGTAGCCATGTGAGAAGCAAAGTGACACGGAGGAAGCAGCAAAAGCCACAAGTAAAAAAAAAATAAATGGTTTTGAGCTAAGCCTCGATCTGGCTGTAAACAAGGATCAGGCCACTCTGAGGATAAGAATCACTGGATCTCAAAACAACTCTTCCCGCAGCTGCACAGCCAAAAAATCTGACTCTTCTGGATACTCTTGCTTGTGTTTCAATCCAGCTATCATACAGACTGCAGAAGCTTTAAAGTATACATATTAATGGCATACTTCAAATGACTCAGCTTTTGCAATCTGCGTAACTGGATTGATATGCAAGCGAAAGTTAAAGGAAAATGAGGTGTTCGCGGAAAAAAGAAATTGTCGCTTCGCTATTTTTTGAATAGGGTCAACCTATAAATCATGTTAAAGCTAGTAGATTGAATTAATTGAATAAAGTTTTAGTTGTTTTGATATTTAATATTGCCTTTTAGTTTTGAGGCCTCAAACTCAGAACCACCGAGTCTGCTGTAGAAGCTCCTACCCCTTCACTTTATTACGAAAATAACTGCACTTTGTTGTATCTTAGTCACAGATGAATGCACTCCGATACCATGTGAGGAATTTTTGATATGTTAAGAAATAAAGGAAATATCACGCACCAAAGTCAAAACTCTCATCTCATACTTAATTTGGGCAGGAAAAGTGCCATACAATCAATCTCAGAAGACAAACGAAGTAAATTCCTTACACCGTATTTGGGGTAGTACAATCATCTATCATAACTGAAAATTTGGAAGCGATATCTTAAAACCCATTGGGACAGGACGTCCGAGAAGTTGTAATTTTGGCGTTAAAATAAACCCTTGGAAATTGAGCTTGAAGTTTCGTGTGCAGTTCACGGTCTGCTGAACAACTCCGGCCCCTACTTGAACGCCAATAATGCTGAGCCAATCAACGTTCGGGCACGTGCAAACTTAGCAGATGGTGCGCGAAGGCTGTTGTCATTTGACACCATATCCTTTCACGTGTGATTGACATAATACGTCAATCATTTTTCGCGCACAGATTTTGGCGGGAAACAAAGAAAAGTGATATTAGCGGTTTTAAAATTAATTTTTCAGAATCGTTTTTTTCGGGAGATTAACCCAATAGCTCACAGCCCACCGATTCAAGATTTGCAAAAACAAAAAATTTGAGCGAGACGTCCAAATTTACCTATACCGAGACCTTAATCCAGAAGAGTCTTATTTTTTGGCATTTACACGGCACAAAATTGCCTTCAGAATCTAAGGAATTTTCAAACTACGCTTATCTACCAAAAGACAAAAAAGAATCAAGTGGAACTTTTAACTGACGAAAAATCTACAAACTGACAAGTTTAATCACTTACCAAACACTACATGTTTTCCATCTAAAAAGTCACATTTTGCACATGTTACGAAAAACTAAAAAAATCAAGAAAACGGTGGTGATATTACCTAACTCCGCTAAAACGTGATAGAGAATAACTGTCTACACTGATGACACTGAATTGGGTGTCAATATACATGTGATAATTGAAAGGGTAAAAATCTTGTAAGTAAATTGTCACAGGGGAACGAAAAAACACTTTTTAAGTTTAAAGAAACAGGAAAAACAAAAAACAAAGGAAGAACAAACAGACATCATGAATGGCAAAGGATGAGAGCGTAATGGTTGATAAAAAGAACCCTCACAGTATAACTCATAAATTCAAGAATGAAAGTATAACGTCAACGATATGATGAGCGGTATACATGGATTGCATGAAAGCCACGAATTAATTTGAACTGTGGAGAGAATCACGTTAAGATGCAGATGCTGTGATCATTGCAATTATAAATGTTACTCATTAAGCAGTAATAAAAGGAAAGTCTGAATTTTTCAGGCTTCCCTTTCGATGATCTACTTAATCTTGATACTGCAAAAAGAGATGTTTACATGTAATCAACATATGTGACAATTTTCGGAACATTAATGTGCAGTTTGTGAGAATCAAGGAATTATGAAAAGAGCAAACTAACGGAAAAAAATCGGAAATACACCTGTACAGGTCAAGATTCCTTGATCTTGGCCAAGTTGACTATTCCTGTTCATTATAAAGTTATTGTCATCATGATAATTATTAACATGATTATAAAAACAGGACACTAACTTACTTGGCATCCATTGGAGTTTGGGCCACTATTTGCCTGTAGGAAGTTCAAAACAATCGTTATGATTAACGTTACACTTTCCTTGAGAGATCGAATGTCTAAGATACAGTACACGTACATGTCCAATTGTTCACTTTTACTTTCTGAAATACATGTGTGAGGGTGGTAACTTACCGGTACTTTTGAGCGGTACTGTAGTTGAGCATTACAATATAGAACGTAACTTCAACAACTCTTGTTGAGGAAATACAAAAAACTAATGTCATAAAGAGTCTCCTAAACTCTACTCCTAGAAAAAAAATATACATTAAGGATAATAATACACAAGTTATGATATACAGTAAAAACAAAAACAAAAACAAAAACAGAGAGAGCATTATTTTCTAACCATAGAAAGAAGACCAGATGTATCATGCTTCATTTTAAAGTTTTCATCAGCAAAAGCAACGTCTCCATAGATACTGGCGACACCTGTACCATCACCCTGAGAAAGGAAAATAATATATAGAGTAAAAAATAATATAAAAATTAATTTATAACAACTTTCCCATTTTATGATTATCATAACAAAATCAATCAAAAGCGACAACTGAATCTGTTTCACAGCAGTTACGATCTGATGCTCACTACCAAAAATTAATGCCTTAAACATTTTCAAGCCCAAAAGTAATTTTTATATTAGTTCTTTGTAAAACTATCATTTGATTCTCTTTAAATGCTCATGCAGCACTACCCTACGAGCAAAGTCTCCTTCAACCTTCCTAGATACATGCCGGCAGAGGCATAACAAGAAGAGGTGTCGTAGAAAAGCCCATATGTGTGTCCGATTGAGTTCGGTCGCCAATGTAAGTCGGAGAGAGGAAGGAAGACTCTGTCAGCCTTTTTGGCATTCTTTGATTTGCCATTCATCCAAATAAAATTAATGGATGAGTCTGTCCAGTTTCGACCTGTCAACCCTTTTTATTTTAATTTTTGTGCATGATCAATCGTCACGCGTCATCAAATCACAACTTTCCTTGGATCAATTTTTCCTTACGAAAACTGAATAAGGCTCAAAGAGTGTGGCTCTTGTCAGAATTTTAAATAATTTGAATTATTTAACAGAAGAAAGTGCAATGCACGAATGACTTGTTTTAAGGGCTGTGCAACCCCTAGTAGCAATTAAAACTATTAAAAAGCCTTCAGGCTGCATGGAAACTCTAACCTATTCTCTCCAAAGTGGTACCCTCAGATTTTAAATTGCTCTGGCTAACAATTTGCCAGACCAGTACTTTACTCAAAACTATAGGACTTCTATAGAACCTTATAGATACAATTAAATTTATACTCTCGTAAATAGCTTTTTATAAGACTTTTTAGTACTGTCTTTCACCACGAATATTACATGTATTCTCCAATCATGATACATGGCTGTACATCACAGATGATGACTGTGCTTTGCGAATAAAATACTCACATTGACAAAATCACCTCCTTGAATCATAAAATCTTTGATAACTCTGGAAAATATAGATAAGATATAGATTTAGCCAAGCCTAAAAGCAGAGCTCCTGTTTCTAACCCCAGGAAGCAATGCCAATAGTGTATATGGAAATAATAATGCTAATTCTGCATAAAGTACAAAATTAATCATCATTAGTGTATTTATAAGCTTACAGTTTACAGTCACTGTGATCAAATACCTCTGAGCTGACAGCAGTAAACAAACAAGTCTTGCAAACTATAACCAACAATTTTAATCAACAACTAAAACTGATTCAGAAATTACACGCACAGTAATCTCTTTCACAATTCCCTTTGACTGATAATCTTTCACCCTCTCTTGTCACATATGACAATATGAGTAGAATTTCTCCATTTAATTTTTTTTCGATGTCAGAAAATGGAAAAGTTGTCTCTCCCCTGCTAAGTACTGTCTTTGTGCATAGAGTCGGAAAACGGCCATAAATTCTCTCCAGCGGAGTAAGAGGGTATTGATTTTTTTACGGCCGTTTTCCTTCGGCGGATCCGATCGACTGCTTCGTGAGAGTACCCAACCTTGGGAAGTATATATAGAGGGAGCAAACCGGTTCCTCTAAAACTAACAGGAATGGCCATAAATTGGCTCAAAGACCACACAGGAGGGACTTATTTTCCCCATACAAATCCTTATAAATATGCTAATCGTTCGAGTCATGTAACAATGCAAAGGTCATCATAACTATAAAGAGGTGCTCATACATGTATATCGAGCCTGGGCTACCTATGGTTTACTCGCGATAAAGGTAACTTAAAGATGCTATCCACGCAAACTGTAGGAGAATAAAGAACTACGTTTTGAAGAGGTGAAAAGCAAGGATAAAGGACCTATGTTTGCCTTGCTATGGAAAACCCGGACTTAAAATGTTCTGTGCTTCGCTTTATTTCAAATAACCGTAAAGAACACCACCATGAAACTAAAGACAAAAGTCGAGAACAACAATGGCTTTAGAGCTCTTTCTAGTGCTGTTTTTATCTTGCTGTTTAATAATTATGACTTTCCTTGCATGCAAAGTAACATTTAAAATCATGTTCTTACGTAAGTATATTTCAGTATATTAAATAAGTTGGAGACCAAAATTTATGATCTGGCGACCAAATTTTTCCCATTAGTCGCTAGCTGGATCCTGAGCAAGAAAAATTAATTTCCAGCCCTGCTATGCTTAACCAGCCAGCATCTTGTTTACATGTAAATGTTTATGTTAACAGCAAGTATTATTTCTCCCTACAAAAAAAAATGCATGTAAGCCCCCTCGATGAGTCTAATGTATGTAATTCTTAAGGCAAACTTTGTGTTCAAATAATTTTATTGTTTAAATAAAAATAAAAATAAAAAAGTAGCAAGTAGTCTTGAAAGATAACTACAAGCAAGCAGAAAATAGTTCGTAAAATTTAAAGAAGCTGCTTCAAGAACCAGTCAAAGCCAGGTCCTATCAAGAGACAATCAATAAGTACCTCGTGGACAGCGTTGAAGAGGAAGTACCTCGCGATAAAATTACAACCACCAGATGGGTGCCCTGTGCTCTATATTCCACATCACACAGTCATAAGGGAAGACAGTCCAGCAGACAACTAAGACGAGGGTTGTGTTTGATGAATCTGCGAGGAATAGTACTGTGATGTGTCTCTTAATAGCTGCTTACAGCTAGCCAGGCCCTGCGTTGCAGCCAGATTTGGTTGGTATACTCCTACGCTTCCAAAAAATAATGTGGGTATCATTGCTGATATAAAGAAGATGAAGCATCACGAAATCTTGAGGAACACTTATGTAAACTTGATGACTTTGCTTCAGGGAGAGATCGAGTGTATGAAACATTGAAATTACAGTAAAGTATGGCTGAGCTTATGCGGCAAGTAGCTTTCAAATTGACGAGAATGGTCTAGCAATTCACCTGAACTTATGCAGGCGATACCTGAAAAGGAGCATCAGTCACGATCTGATTGAGCTAGAGAGTGATCTACCAGAAGTCTGTCCAATTACGTCAAAGCTTTGGGTTTAAAGTGGAATACGAGAGCAGACAGTTTTGTCTTCATAGTTTATGTGAACTGTAGTAAGTCGAGATCAGACAGCTGGGGAGTGCATACCAGTAATTTATCGCCCAATTACCGAACAAAGCTATTTGGACAGTGAATGGCACCTCTTCCCGAAGACAGAATCTAGCCTCTGCCATCGTTCGCCAATGTACATGAAGGTCTGGATTTTGCTGGTCCTTTGTATTTAACTGTAAAAGACAGTGGTGACAAAGTCTACATCTGTTTATTTACACGTACTTGTGCATTAACCCGTGCGGTACATGTAGAGTTGGTGTGCAACATGACTGTGGACTGATTTCTCCTTGCTTAGCGACGCATGATTGCATTAATTTTTTACAAGAAGAGGGATGTGTAGCATTACATGTATTTGGTCTGATAATGCAAAAACATTCAAAGCTGCTACCAAAGAGCTACAGCAATGTTGGAGAATACTAGCTTCTGACCAAACTCAAGTTGCATTCATTCATTTGTGTGAAAGGAAGATTCAGTGGAAGTTCATCAAGGAAAGAGACCCCATGGTTGGGTGGATTTTATAAACGCCTTGAAAAGAGTGTTAGCTGACACAGCTGAACAGTCATCCCCTTACTTACATTGGTGCAGACCTTGATAACTATGTACAGCGTGATTACCCCTGCACAAATTCTGATTGACAGAAATCTAAGCATCTATGACTTTTTAAATTAATTTAAGACACTCGTGTTTCGGAAAGACATCTAGAGCCATGCAACACTAAACGTTTTTAGTATCACCAGAGACTTAATTGTCAATGGATTTTGGAGGCGCTGGCATGGTGAGTAACTGATTCTCTGACACCCCTGAAGAAATGGTATCAACATCAACATTATTGTAGAATGGATGGTTTGATTTTAAATAAAACGTCCACAAAACATGACCACCTATTTTCACGAGTGAAACGAGACTTTCCCTTTTTTCTATTTACTACCCTCTGTTACATTAATTCGTAAACAAAATCAATTTAACTGGTCAATATAAAATGTGCAGACAGTGACAAACCTGTGGAAAGATGCTCCCTTATATCCTTGAGGAATCCCATCCTTTCTGTATGGTAAATAGAGATTAATTAAAGCCAGTTGTAAACAGTAAAGAACATGGAAATGCCATTAGTAAATGCTAGTACAAATGTGTACAATGCACTTTGAATTATAATTATTATTAAATTTCTGACTGATTTGGCATCTATAGTTTGAGGCCTTTCTCAAGTAGCCACTTTAAAAAAAAATCAAAATGAACTTTAAATTTAGCAAAAATGTACCCTGTAACCTTTTTTTTCTAGTTTAAAAGCTGTATCAAAGGTGAACATACTGTAGAAGGATGTACATGGTACTATGTAAATAAATAACGTAACATATATTCCACATGAACTATAGGTTGACTTTTGGCCTGACTTGCTTTTTGCTCATAAGAGCCACTCCCACTTTTTTCCTTCTCTTTCCCCCCTTACTACATAGAAAAAGGCAAAATACAGTTAGGGCCCAAAAAACATTCAAAAATACTTGAAATATAAGCTTAAAATACATAATGCTCTGGTATCAAACTGTACAGTGTATGTTTAATATTCAGGAGGTGTTCAGAAGTCCTTGATGTACATGTATGTAAATCAACCACGAAAGGCACAGAAAAACGCCAAATAAAAAAAGAAAAACGACTTTTAAGTGCTGCTATAACTTTTTATTTTTCTTTGGATTTCAAAACTATGTTAACTAAACAGTACTTAGTGACCCATTTTAAGCCTTGATTTCAAGCCTTGATACCCCGATATGGTGTCATAATTATGTGGGTTGAGTTTGTTGGTTCTCTACTCTGCACTGAGACGTTTTTCTCCAGGTACATGTACTGGTACTCCAGTTTTCTTCTCTCCTCAAAAACCAACATTTGATTTGATTTGGGTTAATTGTTGATTTCAGTTTGCATATATACAGTACCCCAATTAGTTTTCCAGCACTAGAACAACTCGACCCTTAAATAAAGTTCCTTTCCTTTCCTTTCCTTTCACTCGTCCATGGTAAAGTCTGCTACGAGCCTAGAAGGCCCATCAGGCCAGCGCTTATCTCCGGTTTCTGTAGCATGAAGCGACTAGGAGTATTTCTACTCCCCCGGATAGGATGCCAGTCCATCGTAGGGTTACCCCAGCATTAGATTCCCGGTACCCAATTTTATACACCTGGGTGGAAAGAGGCATGGTAAGAGTAAGTGTCTTGCCCAAGAACACAACACAATGTCCCCGGCCAGGACCCTAACCTGGACCACTCGATCCGGAGTCGAGGGCACTAACCATGAGGCCACCGCGCCTCCCATGAGGGCCACTAAAAGATCTTTACTCCGACCATGTATGTCTACAGCCTGAGACTATTAATAACACTCTTACTTAAAGCAATGGGGAACCCCTTATATGCAAAACCTAAAATGAAAAAGAATGACTTCAAGTTGTCATTATTGCTAAAATACAGTTGCTGTGAAACCTCTCACCTGTATTCACCAGTGCACAGTTGTCTATAACAGAAAGACAATGCTATTATTCAGTTTTATACTGTCTTTATTTTAATTTTTACAAGACTACCACATTAGACATTCCAGCATTTAAGAAATAATGCCATTTACTTGTCCCACAGTCCACTCCTGGCCAATAGTCCCTTCAATGGTGAACCGATCTGTAATTTTAATAAGTGACTTAATAGCACTTTATAGCATCTAAATCAATCCTACTCTAGTTAGATTGTTTCCTGTAGATTACTTGAAAAGTGCGTAGTGCAACATTGCTGGGGATACATATTGTAAGCTGAAAAATTACCTGTAAGCATGAAAGAACTACTGTAACTTGCAGTAAGGTGGACAGGTATATTTACAATTGAGACCAGGACAAACTCAGACCGGTATGAAATCTTTGCAGTTGTTTACATGAAATCTGCACGAAATGCTTGGTTCCTGGTTTCGAGATGAAATGAATATATCTTTTGTGTAGTAAATATTTGGCTGACCCAAAAGCATACAAGCTTTGTTATCATTTACATGAGAAAAGTACGAACTCAGACCGGTGCAAGAATTTCTTGTCTCAGTCCAGCAACTGAAACGAAGTCAGACAGGCCTGAGTTCATGTCATGCTAGTCTTATTTACATGCATAAAAAGAAATGTACATGTCAGTGATTCATTTTGCCCTGCGTTTTGCGTAATTTACGCATTACATTCATTAAATACCCATTGGTTTCCGTCGAGCGCATCCCGATTACGCATACCGTAATTAAAAAGGTATTTATTGATTAAAATTCAGATGTCTGTGGTTTAAAAAACATCAATTATATGATTGAAAAAATAAAACTACAACTTGTCTTGGTTACAATTTTGACCCATTGCATTTGAGTTGTGACCCATTGATTTCTGTCTGAGGGGTACACTGTACCCATTAACACAATTTTCAAAATGAATCACTGAGTGTATGATGGCTGATATGAAGTCTTGCCAGTGTGAGTTCCTCCTGGTCTCATGTACAATCATGTAAATATTCCCAAGTAGATTCCCGGATTCAATGACATAATGTGTGTTGACTTTAAATTGTTACTCTACTCTGCTCCAAGAGGTTTTTCTCCGGGTACTCTGGTTTTCCCCTCTCCTCAAAAACCAACA
>NC_090888.1:45140357-45147857 GCF_036669925.1 Montipora capricornis | reverse complement strand
AAAGGCGCATGCTCATTCAGTCGCTTAACCACCTGGCCATTTTGCTACCCACTTTGTACTGTCCTAAATTTGTCCAGTTGGGTTTTTGCTTTCCCCCCTCCCGTCCCTACTTCTACTGTTTATCAGTGTGGTGGATGTCCTTGGATGCCTGGAATGGGGGCTCATGGCATTGACACGATCCCTGCTCTATTTCATAAAATTGAACAAACCTGCCACTTTGAGTGATGGTTGAATCAGCATTTTAGTGACGCATTGACTCCTGGGACTTGCAACATGCATATAACAGATTTTACTCTGTCTAATGTCAGACAATTTTACTCAATTCCCATGGCAGCAGGTTCAGGAGTCAATGGTTTAACTCAACCTGACTACATCCACTCAAAAACTGTGTCCTTTAATAAAGATTTTGCATGTGGTAATGTAAGATTTACTTCTTTTTGCATGTTAGGTTCTAATTGTTGGTGGTGGTGACGGAGGGGTGATAAGAGAGGTTTCAAAACATCATGCTGTTGAAGCTATTGTTCAATGCGAAATAGATGAGGTAAGTAAAAAAAAAGGGACAGGGAAAAGAAGCTTAGACATACAGATACATGCTGAAAAAAGGTTATGGATAAACATAGTTGTATGCTGTTGATGAAGTGTTTTTTTTTTTTTTCGTGATATTACGTATCTAATATCTTGATTATTTTCTAACTATCAGGGTTTTCGACAGTCTTGTAACATAGCAGACATACTGTATTTCTGAATGCACCAGAAGAAATTTTTGGCACCATTTGGCACCCCCCCCCCCCCCCCCTCCTAGGCAAGGCTGGAGTTCACTTGATTTCTCTTAAAAAGTAACTAAAATAATTACAAAAAGAAATTTAAAGGCCCCTCACATATTGGCATATTTATTTTGTTTGAATTTCCGTGTCTGTAATGCACCTATCAATCACCTATCAATGTTAACTTTTAAAAGTGCTTTTCATTTTTCTGGGGGGAAATGTGACTTCAATAGTTTTTCCCTGAAGCATTCTTGGAAATATCACTTTTTTGTTTCTATATATCTTGAGATTTTCTAAATATCTCAAAAAATATCTGGATATTGGTGTCTAGGCTTATCTAGACTCTTATCGACAATAGCAATTTATCAAAGCAGATTGTGAGATTACAACCAATTGTGGTAAAAGTTAAATTTTAATGTAACAATTTTCACTTTGCAGAAAGTCATTGAAGTGAGTAAGAAGTATTTGCCAAGCATGGCGTCTGGTTTTAGTTCACCAAAGCTGACCCAATATATTGGTGATGGCTTTGAATACATGAAGGAACATGAAAATGAATTTGATATTGTCATTACCGATTCATCAGACCCTGTAGGTATGTTTCCTTACAAGAAAAGCTACTTTTCTTTCTATACTTGTATAAAAGAATTATTTTCATATTAGATGAATTCGGGTCATATCTGGGCTGAGACTAATTAAACCCCTCGAAAACCAAAGCCTTGTGGGTGGGGCCAAGGACATGAAGTGGAGAGAAATGTCCCTTTGGATTTATACCGCCAGAAGGATGACAATTCAAGTCCTGGGGGCATTCGTCTCCTATGATGGGCAACAAAGTGAAAATAAAATACACTAGACACCCTTCTTGCCACTTGGAGTGTTGGAAGCTCTTTCACTGTTTGGTAGAGCTCACATTTATTTAATACCTTTTATTATATGGCAAGCAATTCTCAGCCTAAATGAAGCACTCAGATTGGCTGGTTTCGGTCAGGATTTTACAGTTATACAAACCGATTTCATGGAAACGGTCTGTTTCTGTATTTTTTCTCTCTCCCGGGAAATTCAAGTTGCGCGAAACACAAAAACTTTCTTATATAAAAAGTGGAATTTAATTTTCTCATCACAACAGTACAATTATAGCAAGCAGAATTTTATTAGTTTTGAATGAAGGTTGGCATTCAAAGTTCGCTGATGGAAGACAAAGATTACAAACATTCACAAAGCGGTGAAGTGTCCGATCGCTCAAAGAAACGATGCCATATAATGAACAACTTACTAACCTCACTTGCTCTAGGACAAGATTGGGCGTCGTTTTTGTACGGACCTTGCTATGCACAGACAGTACTGCCATGACCACAGGCCAATATTCCCCAGTACGGCCCTTGCGCTCTTTTAGTATTTTTATAGCCTGCAAACAGGCTTTTCCATTGAAAATGGCACACAGTCAAAATATAGGGGCTTGCTTACTAGTTTCAAAACTAGTGACCAAACCCCTACATGTACATTTTGACTGTGTGTCATTTTCAATGGAGGAGCCTGTTAATAGCAGGCTAGTATTTTTCTATCATGTGTGATCTTACATGCTCACATTTTTCTGCCGAGACAAATAGGTATTGGGTTTTATAACGGCTAGCCTTAAGAGTGTTTTTCTCCTTTTTCAACTTGAAAATAACTTGTGCAAAACACTTTCTTTAAGGTTGTACTTTTAGAATTGTAGTGAAAGATTAAGATCTAGCATTGTATAATGGAATAAGCAAAGTTGAATGATGCAATTTATTCCATTGTGAAGATGAAGTTTCAAGAATATACTAAGTACACCTGGCATGTTTTGAGGTTTGGTCTGTTCAAGAATATTGTTGATTAAACTGATGTCTGATATATGATAAAGCCTGTTTGAATGGGGTTACTTAAAATGTCGATTGGGCACCTTTGCCTCCCAGATTTAGAAACGTTTGGAAAGCACGTAAAGATAAAATTCCTCATTTGCAGAAAAGCTTCTTACACTTCTTTGGAAACTGACATTTCACTGTCTTTGAATTCAGCATGGTGTTAGCATATGGTTTACTGCCTCAACTTTCTGACGACACATTCGGCAATGAGAGTCATGCTGTGTTCTGTCTGTATTTATTATAGCACTGATTGCATTTATTTCTTTGCACCGCCACAGATACCCTTGTTGGAGCCACATCCAGGTCTAAATCTATTTGTCTAAAGAATTGCCCATGACCTCTCTTTTCCTCGTAACTCCTTTAATCTGTTGTCCATCTTTCTTTTCTTAAAAGCGATAGTACTTTCCAGATCTGCACACTCTTTGCGTTTTGCTGCCTTCTCGACGCTTGGAAATATGGAAGAGACCCAATCATGCCAGATCCACATATTAATTCCTTGTATTGTACGGTATTGCCACCATTGAGTTTTGATTTCAGTAGACCTGTGTGAGTACTTTTTTTGTCAGGCATTTGGCTTCCAATATCTTCAGTGAACACCCGCACTGTGTGGACAAGTGACTCTAGGCCCTTTTCACTTTTAGAATAAAGTTTAAAGTGCCCCTGTGATAAAAAAAAAATCATTTCCTTTTTTTCTTCAGATTTTGAAAGTGTTTGCATAACACCTGACTGGCAAAATTTGGAGCTTTGATTTTTATCGATTTGTCTACTATTACTCACGGTTCAAAACAGAGCGACTGGACCTCAGAGGGTTGGATCCAGGGAAAAGTGACGTCATTTACTCACTAGCCTAAAATTTCAGTCTGTGAATGCAGCTTATTACATGTATATATAATGCAAGATACAAGTTTAAAAGTCTGAAAGCCCAAAGCTCCTGTGCTACATATTAATTCTGCAGCGTACACGCATTGTATTCTTAAACTAATGAGCCATTGTCGTCATTTTCTCCTCGATCCAGCTCTCTCAAAATCTTAAAGTTAGTAATGGCGGACCATTAAATGGGAAAATTCCAGTTTAAATAAAGAGGTGTCTTTTTGAAATCAAGACTTAAAACTTTGGTCGTTTAGTGTTTAGTTAACATAGTTTTAAAATCCAACGAAAAATAAGAATTGATTTTTTTGGTCAGAGGCACTTAAAGGTCGTCTGTGAACATTAAATTCGTATGCAAATCTCTACTTTCTATAAAGTAGAAGGGTCATTGCAATCATTGCAATAACAAACAAGACGGCTGAAAGGGCCTCTTCCTAACATACAGTATTCCTCTTTGGATGTGCACTCCTTCAAGAATACTTGAGCCTGACGTTAGTTCTGCTCTCCGTGCAGCCGTTTCATCCTTTCACTCAGTATAGCTTCTTCATATTCTCTGCAATTTCAAAGATGTTCAAACATTCTTCTAACCACAAATGAGGCCCAATATCATTGGCCCGGCTTTCTTTAATCAATCGATGTCATTGTCACATTTTTGGTTAGTCCTTGCATGCCCTAAGACCATCCTGTTGTTGTTGTTATTCTTATTGTTATTGTTATATCATTGTCTTTGTCATTATTATTATTATTATTATTATTATTATTATTATTATTATTATTATTATTATTATTATATTATATTAACAATCATTGATGATTAATAATTACAAATTATTGCTGCTGCTACTACTACTTAACGCACTTTTTCATTATAATACTTTTATTCTTTTAGGTCCCGCAGAATCATTGTTCCAACAACCATATTATGAACTCATGAGGAGAGCTTTAAAACCTGATGGCATTTTGTGTTGTCAAGGTACAAAGGGAACTGAACTGCTCACTGACTTTCCTGATTCTCGCACTTTTCAGTCTTTGAGGGGAAAAGACTACTGTTGACTTAAAAACGTGTTTTTCTTTTCTTTCTTCAGGTGAATGTGTATGGTTAGAGCTTCCTCTCATCAAGTCCATCTTAGATTTCAGCAAGAAGCTGTTTCCAGTTGTTAATTATGGCTTTACTACGGTACCTACCTACCCATCTGGACAGATAGGATTTATACTCTGTAGCAAAAACAAGGTTTCTTATCTATAAATTGCTTACTTGTTGGTTGTTCAAAATATCGTAGAGTGTTCAAAATATGGCGATGCAAAATAGAGAGTTTTAGCACCGATGACGAGTACGACTACGAGTACGAGATCTGAAAGCAAGTTCCAAGGAGCATACGCAAAGTCTCAAATCTCGTACTGCGGACTCGCGGTACGACGAATTTGAAGTGAAAAGTCGTAGTGGGAAAACGAGTTAGACCGTCGGCCGTAAATTCGATTTAATTTTATACTTTGCTGGTTTAAATGCGCTTTAGACTATTTCGTTTAGTCCCAGCGAGTCCGGATAATCGAGGTTCTACTGTACAGTAACGTACATACATATTCATTCAAGTTTTGTGGGGAAAATAGGATATTGGCTCTGATTTTGCATATGGGCACCGTTATAACTGCTTTCAGAACTGTAGCCCGTGTTTGCGCTCGCCGTGAAGTAAAGAAACGAAGGAAGGAAAATATCTATTTTTTTTACGACAGCTAATTTTTTTAGCAGATTTATCCTGACAGGAACTCGATAGACTGATTATTAGTGGTTTGCTTTTATTTGCTTTTGCCACGGTAGCCGCAGCTTTACTCAGAAAAGCCGAAATCAAAGGTTGGAAAACCGACTTCTGATCGAAATTTGTTCAGGTGTAAGCTAAACTTACCTTTTTTACAAGTTTCCATCAATGAGCTAAGCAGTTTTAATCTCAATGGATTGACTCTAAACTAATCGCAAAATAAACTCTTACTTGTTCAAGCTTCTCGTAAGTGTGTAAAGTCTTCTACCCGAAAATTGACCAGTCATAAAATTTCTTTAAAACTATCATGCCACAAGGTAACGTGATGTACATCAAAAAGCACAGAGAATTCTTCGTTATCGATGAAGGCCATTTAACAGGCCTAAGAGAAGTAGCTCTTAAACATCTCGTAGCGCCATTTTTAACATAAAGCGCTTGTAGCGCTTTCATAAACTTTTTATACTGAACGTGAAAGCGCCCGCTAGCGTTGATTAAAAAGGCGCCAAATTTTTCTAGTACTCGTTTTTATGTATGCCCAGGGTTCGTGCTACTCCTTGAAGTGCTTGAAAAGGCCCGGAATTTAATTTTGGACTTCAAGGGCGCTTCAAAAGCCCTTGAAAAGCCCTTGAAAAAAGTGATTTTGTGGGAAACTGCTTGAAAACGGCTTGAATTTTTTCTTCGGTGAAAGTTGTATCATGCCAAGAGAAAATGAAGATCACGCTAAGTTAGACAAGAAATCTCAAAACTTAAAATGCCCGTGCGTGCACTTAACTTACAGGATGTGGGAAAGAATATCAATGTAGGCTTTTTCAGCAAGAAAACACTGAAACACGATGTGTGACATAGAAATCTCCTTACAAACACTTCTTGAAAACTCATTTTATAGTTCTTGAAAACTCCTTGAATACTCCTGGAAATTTATATACAAAATCCATCACGAACCCTGTATAATGCTTAACCTTATTTTTTCGACTATAAGTACGACTACGAGAACGAACTAAACTCGTATTCATAGTCGAACTCGTCGTCGGTGCTAAAAGTCTCTAATGTTGCAAAGGAGCAGGGCTGCCGTAGTGGTGAAATCATTCACCTCCTACCCGGGTTCGATACACAAACTTAGTCGGGTCCAATACTGTTTACGGTCCGTAAACAGCAGTAAGCATGCGCGACACAGAAAAGTCAGCTCATGAAAAGACCTAATATAGATGTGTTTATGCTTTATTCTGTAAGTATGTGCGAATAAAAACCTTGAACTGTGCTGACCTCTTACAACCACAACCTGACTTCTGCTTGTCGAGACGTCTTTACTTTTTAATTGTCAATCAGACTATTGTGACTTTGCTAATTGGGTCAGGGGTGGGAGAAATTACCTTTGCTTAACCATTTCGGCCTCTCCTTCATCCCTAGCTATTGGGGAGTTTGGGAAATGACGACTGCTACTGCACCAGAAACGTGACATAAGCAAAATGGTGACGTTATTTTAGGTATTGTAGCCAGGGTTGTCTTCAGTATTTCTTGTTCACGTTGTACGATATAGGTGAAAATTCTATAACAGGATTGGTACGAATGGTTTGAGAGGGAAAAAAACAACGAACGATTCACCGTTGAATTTTACGTTGCTCATTTGGTTATTTCACGTTGTTGTCTTTCGTCGAGTACAAAAAAAAATGTACTAATATGTGTGCCAAACGTTCAACAACCCATCGTTCCTTTTTAAACCAAGAATGTTGCTTTCTAGCGTTTCTAATTCCGTAGCCCGGCGTCTTGGTTTTTAAACTGATTGTTTTCTTTTGCCGTTTTCAGAACACAATATTTCAAGACCCCGTCACAGTGTTTAGTGAGAAGGAGGTTGAAGAAATGGGACTTAAATATTATAATGCAGACGTTCACAGAAGTGCGTTTGTTTTGCCACAATTCGTAAGAAAGGTAATTAAGATAATGATAGAGGATGAAGTCTCTTGGTGATTGTTCACACTGTACATGCAGAAAGAATGCTGTATGCTCTAGAAAAATCCTAGGAGGTAAATCACCTTACAGCAAAAAATGCACGAGAAATAGGAGGTACCTATAATTAGCCTGCAGGCGTTTAAGGGAGAGGGCTGGAAGAAAATTCTGGGGTGGAAGGGGGGGGGGGGGGGAGGGGAAGACGGGGAAACTTATACCATATCATTTATTAACTTAAGCTCGTACTGTTATGTGTCTCGTTTTACAAAATGGTAATGGTAATGCATT
>NC_090888.1:45114587-45132924 GCF_036669925.1 Montipora capricornis | reverse complement strand
TAATTGACCGCTCCCCCAAAGGGGCTTTTCAGAGCCAATGAAACACAATCAACGAAACAACAGAGACAACAACAAATACAACTGCTTAAAAATCCTCGCGCAACTGTGGCGGAGGCGAACCAGTTGGTTATTTACAAGTGGAGCTGGGAAGTTGAACAGGGACTACCAGGATCAAATTCAACGAGTGGTCAGAGCGGGTCTTGAACCCGGGATCCCGGGATCTCAAGGCAAACGCCCTGACCACTGGACACACTGCCTCCTACTCCGAAACGAAGGATTTCTAACTTATATTCCATGTATTCTTATTCGGAATACGGTCAATCGAACCCCACCTTACATTCTCAACCTCGGTTTATGCATTTCTCGTGCTCTGATTGGTTCACTCAATCTCGGTGATCAGCTCATATTACGTTTATACCTTATATGGTAAATGATTGCGCTAAGCGTTGCTAAGCTAATTTTTTTCTCGCCAGAAAGCGAAGTTTCTCTCTGAATAAAGCAAAAAAAAACGTTTTTGTGGAAAGTTTGGATCAATTCCGTGGTTGAGAAGTACGCGAAAAGGTAAGAAATGTTTTGTGATGAGACTGCGTTTGTCTGACCACAAGGTGTTACACAACATCGCATCGGTTCTCATCAAGTTTTTTCGATTTCGCTCGGATTTGCTCGCTTTTTTCGCTCGTCTTTCGTACTTTTTAAACTTTTAGAGTTTAAGGACTTTAATAAAACAGTTATTCCATTCGCGCTTGTTCTTGTTAGATGTGAGACTAGTTATAGCCAAATCGGCGCTACGCGCCTCGTTGGCTATTTACCAGCCTTGTACTGTCCATGAAGCTCTTAAAATGGGGAAGAATCCTCGCAATATTAAAATAATTCCTTTTGTTGAATTCGCCAGCACGCAACGGGCTTAAATGCTCCAGTCAGCGCAACGCAATCGCGTGCTCATGGGTTCGAATCCCGTTCATGATCAGACCTGGATCTGTTCGAGCTTCCTTTGCGACTTCTTTTAAAATTACGGTTCGATAAACTATCCAACTTTCATTTCATTCTGTTCCGAAGTTCAAATACTTTATTGTATTTCAAAAGAATCAACGTAGAAACAATCAGGACCGTTTCACATCAAGCGTACAGGGATTGCACAGTGGTGAGAGCACTCGCCTCCCACCAATGTGGCCCGGGTTCGATTCCTAGACTCGACGTCATATGTAGGTTGAGTTTGTTGGACCAGGTTTTACACTCTGCACCGAAAGGTTTTTCTCCGGCTACTACGGTTTTCCCATCTCCAGTAAAAACCAACATTTGATTTGATCTGAGTTTGTGAGTTTTTTTTATTCTTTACCACATTATGGAAATGCTATTGCCTGACAATGGTAAAAAGTCAAGGTTGTTCAGACAGTTTTGCCAATATTCTGTATTTTGTCATTATTCTAATTTCTAAATATATTCGATTAGCTCTGACAGGTTTTAACAAAAATAGGGTATTTGATAGGAACGATATTTGGTTAGAATTGAGCCAATTTAAAAAAAAAATACCCAAAGGGAACACGAGAAAATTAGTAGTTAATTTTACAGATTTGGTGACGCTGACGTAACAAAAATCAGAAAAACACGCGCGATTCAGGCCTAACGCGCCATACTTGTGCCCAGCTTGCGCGTGACCCTAAAACTCTACGGAAGTCCCAATTCTTAATTATTGCCGAGCACAAGTGCTCTACTAATTGGGGAGATTAAAATATAAGGTAATATCTTTTCAACTAAGATTTAGTTAAAAGTTAAGAAAATAAAGTTAAAATTAAATCTAAGAACTAATTTGTTGATAAATGCTGTCATAATATTATCACCTAATAATTATTTTATGACTAACTGCATAGATGAACAGCAAGAACAACGCATGCATCCGTCGTCCAACAGAGAGCTAATGTCAAAAATTTGAGTAGTGCTTTTAAGGTTGTTCAAGGTTTTTGCAGATCTGATATTTTTGGGCATGCAGTTTTCTCCATAGTTTTGGTCCAAGGTAGCGCAGACAATGGTCACAATATGTTACTGTATGATATCTAGGAACGCTAAAATCAGTTTCAATTGTCTTAAAGAATAAAAAGTGCTATGAGTATGTATGTTGAAGTACACTCAGGGAAAATTGTGTCAGCTTGAGCGAAAGGGCCGTGATCTCTCACCTTTGCACTGGTACAGGTTGTTGATTTCTTCCCTGTCATGAAGGCTAAGACCTATTCTCTGACCGATGGCAGCTGTCGTGTCTTTAGGCACTATGGTTGGTGCTTTCCAGTCCTTGCTGAATGCTAACCTGCTGTAATGCATGACACTGTCGTAATCATATGGTTTGCCAAAGCTGGAACCCACATCCCTTGGATACTTTTTGAAATTATGCTTGTGTTCTATAAACAGAGACATCAAATTAATGATGTATTAAATTAGTTATTTATATCAGGAATATGGATGGTTCCGTATTTTGAAGCTAAGGTAAACGTGATATCTTTCACTTTGAGTGTTTTACTTGTGTTACCAAGTTGCTCTCATAAAGACGTGTCAAACACGAACATCCTTAATGTCGTAAAAAAGGTTGCAGCTGTTATTCATCGTGGTAAAGTACAATAATAATAAAGTATTCTCGTTTGTCTCACGATGTGGTCACTTGTGATGTAGATCGCGACCTTTTGACTGCATACTGCTAGTCTTCATCAGGCGATGAGGTCGACTGGTTACGCGTCACCTTTTAAGCAGGATGCTCCACTGTGATTGGTTGGTTTTCAGCAGCTGTGATTGGTGAATTTCGATCCTCGCTGAAGGAACAGAAGGAAAAACACACCGAAACAGCGAGGATCGAAATGCACCAATCACGGCTGCTGAAAACCAACCAATCACAGTGGAGCAGTCTAACCTCAGTCTAACCCTAACCAATCGACCTCATCGCCTGATAAGACCAGCAGTATGCAGTCGAAACGTCGCGATCTACATCACAAGTGACCACACCGTGAGAAAAACGTTATTATTAACGAACATCCTTTTTACGTTTATGCTTATGAATCGACATCGTTTAAACATCAAGTCAATATAACATAAAATGTAGGCAAATCAAAGAACTACATGTCAAATATACAAGCAATAATAGTACTTAGTAATAAAGATATAAATTATAAAAAGAATAAAATAACATTTGTTAATAACTTCTAATTGTCGAAAGACAACGATCTCTAAATAATGAATATTTTTTACTAGTTTGAATATAACTTGGTAACGAGTTCCAATCTCTTATCGTTCTTGGATAAAAACTATAGGAATAATAATTACGAATACAATCAACTTGAATGAAAGATTTTTTCAGTTGAAAAAGACCTATTAATACGTTATTTGCAAGCTGAGGCCTACAAGGAGTAGGATGAGGAGGGGAGGTCATTTTAATCTCATTGACAAAAGCAATTATTACATTATTCATTCGTGGAATTCCTAAAATTTAAATTTTAAGACTTCAACGGCATAAATTGTCAGCAGTCTGCTGATTTTGGCGCTATAAAGGGAAACGCGTCTATAATTATCTCGAATGTCATAGAATTTTAGTTTTGTTTCCCTCCGGCCAAAAATGACGCCGGTCTCAGACCAAAAGTATCATCAAAGGGTGAGCTAGACACAAGTTTACTATCACAATCACTGCTAAATACATTTAAAAATCGTCATGAACCGATTACAATATCTTACTCTTCAGGATATTTTTCCAGTCAATATGGATGTACTTGTCTCTATCAGGTCTCGTGTGCTCGTGGAAAAATCCCAGTGCGTGCATAATTTCGTGGACAACTGTTCCAGCCCGAACGCAGCCATAACCGATGGAAATCTCTTGCTCGCCTCCAAGGGGATCGCGACCAATTCTCGAATAACATCTTAAAAGTACAGAATGGCCATTAAATCGACGTGTGTGAATTAAATGGGGAAAAAAGCAATAGTTCAGGAATGTATGATCTGGAAGGCTTGGAATAATTAAAGCCCTGCTCTCGCTTAATTTACCCTTTCATTTCCAAATCGAAATGTTCATTCGGCCTAACTTTTACCATAGGTTTCTTTGTTGGGTAGTCGTCATGAGAATTTGGTGCTATATCAACATCACACCTCATACCCTGATTATAATCTTCAATACCTGTCTGACTGAGATTTCATTGAAATTGTGAGGGGACTTAACATGCTCATGACTCCTTGGGGACAAAAGGTTAAAAATATAATTTACATGGAACAGTATAGGTGAAAGAGCCATTTCCGAGTTCGTGTCTGCCACTCTTCAAAGCGAGACTAAGTACGACGTTTTTCATTCATATGTAAAGTAGAGCTAATTACCATCACAAAAGCTTTGCACTTAGACTCGCTTTGAAGAGGAGGCAGACATGAACTCGGAAATGGTCTAATACTTGTAAAACCTCGTCCCGGAACCTTTCCCTTCGCTTAAGGGAGAGGTTCTGGGAATGAGATTATACAGTAGCTAGTGGACTTACCCCTCTCCGCTAATAAATTTGATATAGTTTTCTTTCGCGGGATTCTTGCCAGAAATTTCCACAAACTTTATACATGTTCGTCTCTTTAGGTGATTAATTCCTTCTCTGATGACGTCAATGGTTAATGGTTCTAATTATAAAGACAAGCGATTAAAACAAAAAAACAGTTAAATTTATTGCAGAGTCTTTGGTCAAACGGAGAGACGGTTTGCATTCCGACGCATGCAGGGGTACCACAATGGCATTGCTTTCATGGCATCTTCATTTTGCAGTTTCTGTTTGGCCTAGGCCGCTATGAGGTTCAAGGAAATCGACCGTTAAATATCTGGCAATCAGTATTCAAAATTTCTAGGGCTACAACCTCCTGATCTTTTGGCCAGAGTGTTTGATTGTATTAAGCAATGCAGTACGAGAAACCTTGCATGCTATTCCTATAATTTCACACTTCAACCGATTTGGATGTTGGGGGATTAAGTGCTGTTATATTTACGTCCCTGACTATTAATTGTGAAATTTGTTTCAACAGAGCTAACCTAATTTCTCATCAAACGTGAAGAAAACTACTCCTCCAGGCCAATAATATATTGGGCTGATAACGGCATCGCGTGACATAATTTCTCTTCCAAAAAGATAGTTCTTGGTGTCTTCATCGATTAAGATGTCTCCTTCAAACAAATCTATAATAAAAAAAACTGGGCATTAAACATAGTGTCATGATGCTGGTAAAAATTCAAAGCGATACATGTGAAAGTGTATTGTTGTCTTTAGTCGACGGTGAGAAAGACGAAAATGGTTTTGTTTGTTATTTTTGAACTTACCGGGGTTCTCTTCCTCCTTCTTGATTGCATTCAAATCCACTGCAATACAGAGATCTACGTTAGATCGATTCAGTCACACTTAGATTCCATGGTCATGGCTATCTCTCATAGGATGATTAAGACGGAATGGTGTTTTTTTTTTTTTTTGCTCTCATCATCATCATTGTCATCTGTGGATGAACTTGATGACATTTGTTACGTATAATATCACCATGGACCTTTGTCAATCGGCGGCAATGCTGGTCAAAGACTATAGCTATAGAGTTTGTTCCCCGATCCTCTAGTTGGTGGGTTTGGAAGCGAGTCGAGGGGGCGCAAAACAAAAGTTTTCAGTCCCTCGGGACTCAAAATAGTCGCCACGTGAAAAATGCCCATTAATCACAGCACGTGTTAGCTTATTCATATCCAGCAAGTTTTTACATCTGTTGCCTTGATACAGTTCGAGTAACTTCCGTAAGGTACTGATATATCAATAGCTCAATCCGACTTAGTGTAAACAGTGAATGTTTTGGTTTTACACACCGTGGTGAGTAAAAAGTAAAAGACGAGTGATTTATCGGCTTAACATATTCTTGTTTGGGTCAGGACATGATCAACTGAGATTAAAAAGAACCAGACAGCACATTAGGTCCCTCTTTAGATACTATTCAAAATATCTTCATGCATGTACACTGTAAATTCAGTCTGCGAAAACGCTAAAGAAAAATTGGAGTCGTGAGCTCTTGTGAGCCCTTGTGTGTGTCAGTATATCTCTGTTAATTGTTTCCTTATTTAGTAGTATTTTAATTCTAGTATTAAACGTTAATACTCAAAAAGATTTTGATGTTTGAGATAACCAATATCTGATAATGTGCTTTACAATCTCAGTCACTGGAAATGAAGCAAGATTTGAAACATCGATTAATTATTAATTAATTGATTAATTAATTTTAACTCAGTACAACAGATTTTACCGAACGAAAGATTTCAAAGAATCAGTTTGTTGCTTAGTCGGTGGAGCATCGTGTCGGCAAAATCAGAATTTAAGAAAATTTAGGCCGTTGACTAATTGAAATTATATCCAAATATCAGTTCTACCAACTTGTTAATACTGAATGAGCTTTTAAGCTGTAAATGGTAATATAGAACCATTCCTTTGTCAGTAATTTGCCGCGGGATTCCAAGCAAAAAGATTTTGAGCAAAAAAACCTTTATTCAGCCTAGTTTTGGAAACTTGAAAAATGTTGAGGGAACTTTTTCAAGATTACCTAAACCGATTCATTTCAATTTTGTTCGTTTTCTTTCTTTTTCTTTTTCTTTTTTTTTTTTTTTTGTCCATCCATGCATCAATTTTGGCTTTTCTTTCAAGTCTTCCACAGTTTTTACCTGGTTCTTGCCATGTTCCATTCTACTTTGTGAGTATTTTGGATGTCATGAAATCACGCGATTTTGCGTGACATAACCCAATTTCATTTCCACTCCATCAAGGCCAATTCTTTTTTTAAAAAGAAACGGAGAGCAAGATTTTGTTCCTAAATATTAAATTAATAGACGACATTACACTGAAATTTAAATGCTGCTAAATCATTTCATATATTTATATGTTGAGCAGTGACGAAATAAATTCGCGTTCGCTGTTCTCGCTAAGCGTCTATTTTTTCTGGTTAAAGGCCCCAGGAAATATCCAACATTGATCCCTTTTTAACAAAATGATTGTTTAGCAGAGTCAAATAAATTACCGTTCATGCACCGGAGCCTAGCTGATCTACGAAGTCTAAGCGAAGTGTTGCACAAGGAAAACTACTACAAACAACATTGTCGAAATGGCGGATGCATGTTAAATGTTGGAATTTAAACAAAATGGAAAACACTTAAGACATAAAAAGGTCTTAATACCAGACTTCTTGATCAGTTCGTCCACATGTTCCTTGAGTCTCCATGATGATCTGCCGTGAACAACAGCAAAATACACCAAAAGGAAGAGGGCTACTCGCATCGTAATTGACAAATCGCTCCTGGCCTTCAAAGAGTGACGGCGATTCCTTCGGTATGTAAATATCAGTCCTTCATATTGTGCTCAGGATGTGCAAAGAACCCATTTTCAGTATTATTGACTTTATGTATGTAAACCAAAAATGGCACAACTGTGGTCCCTACACCGGATAATTACCTTCACAGAAGACACAGCCGTTAAGACAAAATTATCGAAGTAGTTGTTTTCTAGACTGTCATTTTACTTTAAATTTCTTATGTTTCAGTAGTTTTTCCGCATTCGAGTATATTTTTACGTAATTGGTCTCAGGGGTTTCCCTTATTGTTCCTTCACACCTGATTACATCTTTGCTTTTCTTGCTCCAACGGGGCAGTTTGCCTTCTAAATAGAAGTAAGAAAATTTCCTCCAGATAATTCGAATATTCTTTTAAAAAAATTACTAAACAAGATATTGTTTCATTTATTCATTCCTGCTTTGAGATCTTTAGGCGTATGTAATATCGCGCTAACGTCACACGAGCCTATTTTAGTAAGAGATGACAAAATTATTGATAGTAAGTGAAACCTAAATTTATCTCGTTTCAAAATACTCAATACATTGCAAGGTTATATTTTTAGTGACTAAAGAGACAAACAAAAAATAATATGCTAAATTTATTGGTCTTTTGCATGTTATGCAATTAACATCTTTTTAAAGGGTCGAAACAGTTGGGGTGTAATTAAAAAGACTTGGTCTCTTTATGAATGGAGAAATTTACATATTTTCCGCTTTAGAATAAAAGAAAAAGGCAGGGGTTATGAGGTGGAACAATTTGTCGACCAGCTAATTCACCAAAAATTCGAGCCGTAGACGTCGCCGGAGCACATGGGTTGGAGCCTGTTCATAAATTATTATAAATATAATCAGTATTTCGAAAAATATAGTTTCACCTTTTTAGAGAACATCTATATTACCACATACTGCGTAATTCTGCGAAATCGCCACGTTTATTGCTAAATGGCTTTTTCGAGTAAACGCTTAGTAGCAACAAGGTGATAGGCTCTTGGTAGTTTGTAACACACTGTTCATTTCTTGGCTGAAATCTCTGCTTCATACGTAACCCATACCCTTCAATGACCCTTTCGTGTCAGTAAGGAAGCGTCAAATATTACCAACCACAGCGTCAGATAAACCAGGCTAACGCGAGAAATTTTGGATGCCAGGTTTCGGCTCAACTATCGTCTCTTTATTAGTCTTTATTATTTGTTTTATAATTAAGCAAAAATACCGTAAAAGTCGCTATAATTGCTTTTCAGAAGGAAATAATTATAATGCCAAATGAATAAAACCTTAAAACATTAAATTGCTACTTTATATTTAACAAATAGCCTATAGATAAAGCAATTTTCAAAACGCTGGGTATTGACCCTTGGAAGCTGCCTGCACGGAACTCTAAGGCGCGCAGAAGTTTCTTTAGTGCTACGGAGAGACAGATACAGAGGGTGGCCGGGCATTCTGGACATCTTATTGAATAGCGCGCGATCTGCCTTTTCTAAGACACTAAGTATATATTAAAGGGACAGTGTCATGGATTGTTAGTAAAAATCTGGAAAGCAAAGGAGACTGTGCCTGTTTACCGATGACAAACGAAAACTAACTGCCAAAGTGTCTTCAAAACGGCTCTTTTAGCTTACAGAAACCATACTTAAGTGTTTTTAGTTACGCGTAGCCAAGATTAAATGAATGCCAGCTTGAAAACGTCGGGCCGGCGTTTTCAAAATCTCCTCTTCCATCTTAGGTGAACTCCGTAATAACTGAGTCTGGCTCGTTTTTCTTTTAAAATTTAATCGATTTTTATCCCACTGCGGTGATCCCAGAAGCAATTCAAGAATGAAACGGACACCTAAAATTGATTAAGTAATTTTATGATCGAAATAAAAGTGATAATTCCCATGATACTACCCCTGTAAATTAGATAAGATATGTAGTTAGCGTCTTGGCCTTGGAAGTTTGATCAAAGATGGAAGCCAAAACGCAGGTTTAGCGGTTAGCGCTTGAAGGTGAGGTTCGACAGAGTTCAATGTGAATAGCACCATACTCAGTTTGAATTAACTGGAGGCAGCGGCAGTCACTTCTTACACTACCTATGAACAAATGCTCTCTTTTCCAGATCACCTGTCCACAGATTTCATATTGCTTAGGTAAAAAATAATAATATTTACCCACTCTTCCAAAGTTCTAAGATTCTACAAATGAGGAAAAAATATCCCCTAGGAGGAGCCAATGACTAGGAGCAAACAACTGTTGTTCGCTCCAAATCATAGACTCCTCCTACCCCCAGTCAATGTCCAACAAAAAGTTCACATGTCCGATTAAAAGATCCCTCAAGGAGCGCAATGAGGTTGGAAAAGCAGGTATGCACTGAACCTTGTTCGAAGCCATAACATGAAAATCGCGAACTGCTCTCCGTTCTTTCTAAATTTATTGTATAGAGAGAAAAAAAAAAGCATGCACTCAAACTGTATCGAAGGGAACCCAACATTATAATATTCTACAAATGAGAAACAACTTTGCTCCATGCTCTATCCAACAAAGAAACTAAAATTTCCGATTAAAATATCCTTGCTTGGAGTTGAGCAATTAAATTGAAAGTCATCTGGGCCGGATATTGCCGTGACGTAAGGATGCTACAGGTGTACATCGAACGATCATGGACAGAGACAGTTAGGGTATGAAAATGGCACGCGGCTTTTCGTATTTTTAGGCTAGACTCTCTCTGAAAAAACAACAACAACAACAACAACAACAAACTCCCCTCGAGTTTTCGCTGGAACATTTGACCAAAACTTCTTTCTTTCCAGTGGTTCCCATATTTAACTAAAAAAAAAGGATAGAATTTAATGTTTAGGGGAAGCTGACATATCTCAGTGATTAAAAGATCTACGCAGTTGTGTTAATTAATAAGTTGGATCGTTGTGACGGAAGGCCACTACAGGTGTGCAGAGATAGATAGACGGGTTCCAAGGCATTGCATGAAAATGGCGTACGTCTCTCCATTCTTTTTACATTTTCTCTGCTAATTTTGGTTTTGGAAAAAACACTTAACATTGTTTACTCTCGTGGAGTGGTTGCCTTCTTTGAAAATCAAAAAAGATCCATGGTTTTTTTTAGCGACGGAAGTAAAGCAACTAGAAATCAAGTAATTTTTTTCTGTTTCTCATTTTGAACAGCAATGTATTGGTAAACGTTGCCTAATACATTTTCCCTCTTAAAAGACATTTTACACACACAAAAAAATGGATTTTAAAGCCGCGGATTATTCCACTACGGCGGGTATAAAATACAGGTCACATTCTGCAGTTCATTGTACCTGCCACTGTGCTACAGACTAATAAACAACACCAGAAGTTTCTCCTAGCACTAATCACTGATAAAAAAAATATTGTTTCAGGCCTTAGGGAAACTTTTGGCTTGGATACAGTTGTTCATTTGTGGAGCAGGGAGATCTAGTCTTGACCTGTGGAAAAGACCGTATTCATAAATGGCGCGGCCAACGAATTATTCTTTTGTCTTTCTGCTAATAATCTTCACTAGCCTCACTTTAGAGCAAGAGTTCTTTTGAACTTTGCCCGTGCTAACGAGGTTAATGAGGAAGATTACACTAAGGACTAAAGACCAATTTCTTGGCCGCCATTTCTGAATACGGTCAATGTGACCCGTATTTTAGACCCGCCTAAGGTGACTCAGAACTCGTGCGCATGGGTCTGTGGTAATTGCTTAAACTCAAGACGCCGGTTATTAGAAAGAAGTTGGCTTTTTCTGCTTTTCAGAGGACAAAAAAAAGTGAGGAGAAAACAAGCAAGTAACATTGCTAATTCATGTAAAAAGCGTTCTCTGGTTAAGAAAAAATATTAAACGTTCTACGCTTTCGGCTTCCAGACACGGCAAAAAAGTAGCGTTCACCCGCTAGGAAAACGATCGGTGAACATTGCAAAATGCGGCATTTTACGAACATTTGCTTGCGTTTTCCGATCGTAAAATTCAAGGTTTTCTGTCTGTTTTCCAGCCGGTGAACTCGAGTTTTCGTTCCATTATCCGACAGTTTTCCATCAGGGTGAACAACAGGAAAACAAGCCCTTTTTCCAGGTGCTTACCGCCTGGTTAACGCTGTGAAAACAGCTTGTTTTTCTTTGTTTTTCTGGCGTTTTGCAGTCACAAAACAGCGTGTTAACTGGTGTTTACTGGAGTTTTCTCTCATTGTCCTGGTGTTCACCGTGCGGTTAACGCTGTGAAAACGGATTGGTTCCCGTTGTTTTATCGGCGTTTTCCAGTCGCAAAACAGCGTGTTAACCGGAGTTTACTCAGAGTTTTCTCTCATTGTCCTGGTGTTCACCGCGCGGTTAACGCACGCTAAACAGGTTGTTTTCCATTGTTTACTGGTGTTTTCCAGTTACAAAACAACGCGTTCAGTGGAGTTTTCAGCGAGTTTTCTTGCATTTTCCCGAACAGTGAATGCGCGGAGAACTCCAAAAAACCGCTTGTTCTTCAGCGTTCACTAGTTGGTTAACGCTTAAAAACAAGGTGTTTGCCTTGAGGGAAAACGCGGTGTTGTCACACGAAGGCGCCTACTTTCCTCCCTTTTCTGCATTTGCGGCTTCTCCTTTTCGCTGGTATTTTACATGCTCTTTGAAATCAGTTGGTGGCGTAGCTTACAAATTTGGCTGTATTTACGTTTTCATTTACTGAGTTCGTAGCTGCGACGCTACTTTCCACAATGAAATTCAAATGATTCAATGTTGTTGGCAGAAGGACTTGACTCCCTCCCTGATTATGTCCCCAGTAATAAAATATGAGATACATGTATACCTTCCCCTGTTTTATTATCAATAGGGAGCTTAAGCACGCGCGTTTTTGAGACGGGGACGGCAACCGGAAGAGAACATTTCTCGCGCCAGGACAGTGGTGTCTCCTAGATTTTTATACTAATCATCTCTAATGGATCGATGGATACTTAGGAATGTAAATGTAGTAGTGTCAAGACGAGATAAAAGGGAAAGCAGCTCACTTCCGGTTGCCGTCCGCGTCTCAAAAACGCGCGTGCTTAAGCTCCCTATTGACTCAAACAGGCACTTGCCTATTTCTATTACAACAATACCAAAACATTTATTTATACTATATACAAATTGATAGCTACACTCTTTTAACACATGATAGTGTTTTCTTGGTGCAAGCTAGCTTAATATGTTAAGTATCAAATTATATGGAGATGTTTTCCTATCACTGGTACAAATACTATATCCTGCATATACATTTTATCATTTTTATCATGAAAGTAAAAAAAAGTTAACAAGGATGTCATAGCCAAATGTTTTGAATGTGTGAACTGCACGACAAAAGAACAAAAAGGTACAGAACAGTGTAACGCAATTGTACTGTACCAAAATGCCTAAACATATTAGTCTCTGTGTGGGATTGTATAATTACTATACAGTGCCAGGTAGTAAACACAACACAACGCCATTAATTCAATTTGCTGTGAACTCATAGGTGCAGCCTAGTTTGATTACTGTCACAGTGATGACTGAGGGTGCGTTCGATTGGAAAATCCGGATTTTGATCTTAAAATCTGGATCTTCGGATTTCCAATCGAACACAAAATCTGAAAACAGATTTTGTCACAGATCTCATTAATTGAAAACCTTCCTGACAACGATTTTCCACAAGTGAAATCCGTGACCAAATCTGTTGTATTTTGTGTTGGATTGGAAATCCGAAAGATCCAGATTTTAAGATCTAAATCTGGATTTCCCAATCGAAAGCACCTTTATATCATCCTTGATAAAAATACAGACTTAGGAAAAAAAAATTACAACTTAATGGTCCAGAAAAGTTTCTCTGGGACTTCATTATGTCTTCTGTCGCTGGGAGGGCCAACCCTCCTGTTTACACACTGCCTCTTCTGCTGGTTTGACAGTCTTTCTTTGCGGCACAAGTCCAAACCATGAAAGAAAGTGGATACCTCCTCTGCTCTCCAGACAAGAGTGTCGTAACCAGTGTGTCTTGCTCTTCATCTGATTCATTGGATGAAATCAGGTAGGAATGCAGAGCTTCAAACTTCTCCAGTTACTGTGGAACAAAGAAATTTTGGCAATAAACTTTGGTCTGTATAAAGACGGAGGTAATACAAAGCCACACGAAATGTATGAGAGAATTGTTCTTAGTGGTGAAAGCCATCATGACTACATGTGTTGCTTAAAGTAACGTACCAGGGTACAACAAGCACTCTCAAAACTGAAAAACTGAAGGATCATACTGTGCATTAAAACTGATTTTTTTTCTGGCCCTACTTTTCTGATTCTAAGGAATCCGAATGTAACATAAAATACTTCTCAAGCAAGCTGCTGGTGTACGTAAAACTACTTTTACTGCATTGTGTATGCACCAAATCACTACTGGTATTTTAGAAAAATCAACAGTGATTATGAATTGACCTCTTGCCCTCCAAAAAGGATGAAGACATGATACGAAATGGTTCTCATCAACCATTATTTTACTCTGTCTACTTTTTTGAAACAGTAGGCAAGTGAAATCTCACCCTTTTGATTCTTTGCCTTCTTTTCAAATTTGCAATTTTAAATTTAAGCTTGACTAGTTCTTGACTAAGGGCATATTTACTACTACTGGTGAAGTATTATCACAGACAAATATACGATGTACCCCAACTAGTAGAAAACAAATAGTACTTTGCTTCTGTTTCTTGTTGTTGTTTTGTTGCACAAAACAGGGACAACCTCTTGTTTCTCCTTTACAAGATGTACTTTGTATCTGATTATATTTCACAGCATCTTGAATAAACACATTATGTTATGTCCCTCAACAAGAGTGCTCGATCTCTTTAAAATAATACAAAGCCAGTAACAAAACACATTTTGTAGTTAAGAAATACCACCCAAGAAAGCTTACATACATCTTAGCAGAATCATGAACCGCTAATTCATTTTATCTATTCCGTTAAAAATGATCACTTAAACCCATTTGAGACATTCAGTATAATAATACAGCTTCACCTTTGAGGTTCAATATCATTTAGTTTACAAAGTTGACTCTGTGGCTTAAGAAATTGGCTTAATTCATGTTGAGCACATTCTTGTTTTACTTAGGGCAAACATCACAATACATGAAGTGTTTTTCCTTCTTCGTACCGGAGCCATCCGTACGTTTATTTACGTTTATAAATTTTCTTTTTTCCTTCTGTGTACTATCATTGTCAACAGTAACGGTTTCGATATCGACACCGTCTACTAACAGCAAAAGCCGGTGACAACGCTCGGCCCAACAAGCTTTATAAGCCGTTTCTCCGAAGCACAATTTTCTCTGCCCCTGAGACAAGGGAAGCACATACAAACAAATTAAATAAATGGTTTTCAAATGAAAGAATGTTATCAAACCAAACACTCGAGAATCAGCCCTAGTGTTCTCTCAGAGGCCTACATTGGAGGCGCAACTCACCATTTGCAAAGCGTAAGACAGCAGAAGGGCCCTAGCGTCTCGACAGGACGTAAGATTACAGATTCTGGGATCGGTTGCATGTGAGGACTCGCACCGAGCACAAACCTGTGAACGCTGCCGCGTATTAATGCAAACCTTGTACCCTCTGGCCGATCTTATTGTTACAATCTGAAGGAGAACTTATATATTTGCGTCTTGACTCTCTCTCTCTTCATTGTGGTTTAGCTGCAAACGAATCAATCACATTTCGCGCACGCGCAACAGGCAAGGTTACTGCACGAGTTCAGACTGAAATCAAATACTGGATGACACGAAAGTTAAAGTGAGTTGTCGTTTATAGATTCGGTACTAATGAAACTTGAATTCCTCTATAGCATAGGAGGCGTAAAACGTGCGTAGATGCCGCTGCGAGACCCAAGCTTCGGCGACCTGTGTTTGGTAATACGGCGCTCTTCTCGAGTCGTTCGTGTTATCTCAATTTACAACTCCTTTAAAACCTCTGCTGGCGGAACATCTGAATTTTTTACGGCGTTAGCTCTCATTGGAAAATTCTCTGCAACACCATGTTAACACTCATTTGGTCTATGGGAATTCGAAAGTGCGGCTCAGCCATGCCGGCCGTTCATCGGAAAATTGACATTTTGACGGTGTTTTCTCAGCCTGAGTTCGAAAAACCCTTGCAAAATACCGAGTTAGATTGCTACCGAAAACAGGGGAAAACACTCAGGAAAACAGCGTGTTTGTCGGTGAAACACTCCTGTAGCAAAATGGACGTTGAACATCGCGTTTTCACTACGTTTTCCCAAACCTAAAAACACTTGAAAAATACCATGTTAGAACGCTCCGGAAAACAGGGGAAAACACTCAGCAAAATAGCATGTTTTCCGATGTAATTCTCCTGTAGGAAAACCATTGTGGAATGCTATGTTTTCATTACGTTTACAACTTCAGGAAAACATACAATGAACGCCTCGTTTTCTCGCTCCCGATAACTGGGGTAAAATGTGCTGGAAAACACACTGTTAAAACCTATTTTCCTTGTGCAGGAAAATTAGGTGAGAACAACTTATTTTACGTCTGTTAACCAATAGTGAACACCGAGTTTTCCGCGCGTTTTCAAAAACAGAAAACGAGCTATGAACGCGGCATTTTCCTGTCATTCACCGTTTAGTAAAATCACCAGAAAACAAGGGCTTCATTGCCGTGAGACTAAAGCCTTTAAAAACTAAGATGTAAATGCGCGAGATGGAAATATATACAAAATGGAAGTGTGAAAAATTATAAAAACGATAAAAGGGAAAATGCGCTAATCTAAAAGAATAGAGTATTGTTTTGGCGAAGGCTTGGAGTTGTTGTCTGCTTCATTAGTGGTACGTACGTATACACCCTTAAATAAGGTGTGTTTTCATAACACACCTTGTGAGTTCCCTGACACACCAAGGTGTGTAGTGGTGACACACCTTTTCACTGTTTATTTCACAGTTCAAGAAAACACACCATCGTGTGTAAGGAAACACATAAGGTGTGTAACAATTACACACCTTTGTGTTTATTAATAACACACCCTTAGATCAGTCTGCAACACACCATAAATAGCCTGCAAGCAGACTCTTCCGTTGAAAATGACGCGCGCTCAAAACATCCTCTCCCGTTGATAATGGCGCGCACTCGAAATTTAAGGGCTTGGTAACTAGTGACTTGTTACAAGCCCTTATATTTCGACCGTTCGCCATTATCAACGGAAGAGGATATTTTGAGCACGCTCCATTTTCAACGGAAGAGCCTGCTTGCAGGCTACAACATAAATTAATGAGATAGAAATGTTCTTTGACTGGAGAAATCTTCCAGAGTCATTCTAACACACCTCTAATGAAAACACACCTTTACTGTTTGAGGACATTTTTAATTAATGCATTATTACCAATATTTTCACAGGGGTGAACCTAACACATTTTCAGGTCTGTTTTAACAACTCAACCTAAATCACCTATAAATATAATCTTTCAAAAATAGCCTATTCCTGTTACACATGCATACTTTCCAAAATTATACTATGATTTCAAAACATCATAATTATTGTGATAATAATGCACGTAAAACAATTACATGAAGCTTTGAGTAGGACCTGCATGCTCTTGCTAAAAGCGCTGGCATGTACATTGTATACAACCAAAGTCTGGCTCTACGTCTTCGTCATAATCAATACCAGGTTCGACTTCATCAGCATCATCCGTTTCCTTATGTTCTCGGTTGTAATGTCTTTGCAGACTATTCACTTTCGAAAAAGACCTTCCACAATTTGAACAATAAACCAGAAAGTTAGGTTGTTTAAAAATAGAGTAGTGGTAGTCAGTACCAGCCGAAAATTCTTGCACGAAACATCAAAAAAGCTAGTCAGTGTCAAACCACTATCTTACAAAGTTAGGTTCGTTGGAGTGGAACTTGATCAAGTGTTTAAAAAATAATCGCTTTCATTTACACGACAACTGTAGTTACAGTACTCGCACGATAGTCATTGGTGGTCGGCAGCAATTTTGAAATAAAAACTGGTTGCTAAATACTCGATCCCAGATTATCTCATCCTCAAATGGTCACCTGATACTTCTTAACCAATTGTAGGGAAGAATAGTAAGCGTGGCGTCCCTTCGTGTCCTCAGACGAGCAAACGCGCGACATTTCAAATCTCGGTGTGGTTTTCTTCTCGTTCCAACGCAAAATCAACTTCAAGACAGTAATGGACCTGAAAAATTCAACTACGGAACAGCTTTTTTCGCTTTTAAAAAGGAGACATGTGCCGCAAGAAGCCCTTGACTTGCTGAGAGGTTGGTAAAGTTCATTGAAACATGTGAATGGAATATCACTGCGCATACGTTCGATTTTCTAAAAGTTTAAGTAAACTCGGGTATTTTCTCTTTTAGATAATGGTATTGATGGGTCCACTCTTCTTTTGCTGAGGGACGACATCGACGATTTATGGCAGTCGTCCCTAAGTCTGGACATCGACTTCTCATAAAGCGGATTATCAAAGAGCAGGGCGACCCTAATCGATCGAAATCGATCATCGAAAGTGTAATCGATTAATCGATAATACTCGATAATACTCGATATTTGTCGATTGATTAGTCAATTTAATCGATTGAAATCGATAATCACAATATTTTTGTCACATCGGTGGAAATCGAAAACCAAACACGCGATTTGATCTTATCATAACACTGCATAACACTTACCTTCAAGCTTACCTTCGAATCCGCTTTGTTGATAAAGATGATGTTACTTTCTCCAATGGTGGCGACTTTTCTTGTTTTTTTTTCACCAGGATCACCGATAAAATCTATAGCTAATTACAGAAATCGATCAAAATCGATAGTCACAAAGACGCGAGTGATCGATTTCTATCGATTTCCGATATTAATCGATTAATTAGTATCGATTGCGATCGATTTCAATCGATTTCAATCGAGTATCGAAAATATCGATTAGGTACGCCCTGCAAAGTAAGCGCGTAATTTCTTATCTCAATAGAGTGAAATGTCCCAAATTAGTCCATTATCCGCCCATTATT
>NC_090888.1:45089587-45109587 GCF_036669925.1 Montipora capricornis | reverse complement strand
TGCGCATAGGTGGCCTTTAATGTAAAACCACGATGGCTAAGGGTGCGTTCGATTGACCGTATTCCGGAATAAGAATAAGAGGAGTGGTGATTTAAAACGGTATGTCTGGTGCTTTTGAAGCAACAAGGATAATAATATATGCTTAAAATAGCATTTTAGTAAGTGTTTAATAATTTGAATGTGAATCTTCGTAAAAACGAAGGATTTCTAACTTCTATTCCACGTATTCCTATTCCGGAATACGGTCAATCGAACGCGCCTTAAGGTTAATCGGTTTTCACGGTTTGTACGGCAGTTAAGTTGACTTTTATGAAGGCCCATCGGTGTAACTGAATTGCCTCGTGCCGAAATAAACGTTGAAATTTACGGCTAGTTTACATTTGCATCTACACTTACCGTCGTAAGTTTCCGGAGTAAACTTTAAAAGAGTTTTATCCTATGACAGAGCCAAGCCTCGTTTACTGCGCGAAATCGCAAAATGACGAAACCCCGATTCAGGTCCTTACTTAAATTTCCAGAGGGCTCTTTGTTGGCATCGGTTTGGCCATGCGCAAGATTTCATCAGACACTTCATTATACTTCATAATTTTAAGCTTTCTTAATTAAAGAACAAGAAAAGAAGAAAGAAAGAACAAATAATAAAATATCGCATTTGGGACAGGACATGAACAAAGACTCAATGAAACAGTCGTTTGAATCTTGCAGAAAAGATTTAAGTTTCTCACTTCAAATTTTATAGTTTTTGTGCTCGCAAAAGGGGTCGTATAGAATTTAAAATGCTTTTAAATTGATTTACTTCACCCTAAAAGCATCGTGTCTGCAAATTACATTAACAAGAGAGTGTTATAGCAACAAAGATGGTGTCAGTCTTTCTACAAATATACCGCTTTATTTTAAATTCTTTGAAAAATTACTTTGTTGCCTGGCATCAAACAGCAATCTACGTTAAAAGGTTACTTTTCTTCTTTGCAGTCAATATTGCGTCGTGTTTTGTTTTTAAGAGCACCGCAGCCACCAACAAGCAAAGCGAAGAATTTGTTGAATGTAAAGTTGTCTTTGGAGCTCTTTGTACAACTCCTGAAAACAACAAGGAATGTTTTCCTTTTTATTTCATTTCTTGGGCCTTTTGGTTTGCACGCTGTCAGTGGAAGAAGAAAGTAAGTTAAATATTGGGTTTTGGTAATATGTTTGTAACACGATTTTATGGACCTTTTTTCCTTGAGGCATCAAAACAGTGACTTCGGACCGACTATTACTCTAGATATTATTGACTGAGTTGAAACGTCGGTCAATGCGCAAAAAAGTACTCTGCTTGTTAAAAGCCTTCTTTCAACTTTTAGTTTATTGGTTTTAACAGCATACACTCTGTTCTCTCGGTTAAGTAACTTTTTGCGTGACGAAAAGATAAAATAAGGAAAAGATCACTGGGTCAGAAAAAACTGGCAATGCTGAAACCAATTGTCTTTCTCCTTTTACATTTTACACATAATCACGTTTCTGGGGTTAAACATTTCTGGTTTGTCACAAATATTCTTATATGTCGAAAACTTGCCAGCAATCGATGATAGTCTAGTGTTACTGTTTCTGCCATGTCTATCAGGAGTTGAATTAAACTTGTAACCTGCTGGTCGTATGAGGAACTGAAACAAACTACTTCTTCTGTCACCGCCGTTCTCAGATGAGAGATACTGGGGCCTTTGATTGGAGCGAGACACTTCATGAAGAGTTTTTGTTCATGATCCACACTAACACGCCCAAAAACGCCAACCGCGAAATCGTGGCTTTTGCCAGGGACACCAAAGGCTCGAACTTTTGAAAAACGTTAACGCATTGCTTTGAAAACATTTTAGCGCGGATAGCAGATAAACAGGGAGACAGCCGAAAGGATTTTAAAAAGCGTGGGGGTTGAGACGTGCAATTTCAAATACTGATCGTTTTCAAACGTTTAATTTTGTACAGCATAAAGAAAACAATTCCAGAAGTTATGTTCTCACCGTGATGAAAATAGAGACTGGAAAAAAGTACCAGAGTGAATGGGTTTTCATTCTTTAGACATGCATATCTTAACTTAGTATGTATGGCAAGTGCTTTAGTTTTGAAATCAGGGGCGTAGCCAGCCACTTTTGGTTTGAAAGCCTGTTCCAAACTTTGAGATTTCGTGGAAGTCAGAGGAGTAAGAAAGAGTCTTATTAAACAGCTGTTAAGGGATTTTTCAGACAAGGAACCATATTTTTTATGTCATCACGTATCAGAGACTCTTTGTTTAATATCAACACGATTTCCATTACAAAAGAACGTTTTTCGTGAAGTCAATGCAACGCTGGATGTCTGTAAAACACTAAGAAAACCACTGGTACATTATGGCTCTCTTCAAATGTTGTTTTCGAAAATTATTCCTAAGCAGTCTCATTACCTTACCTTTAATGAAACTATTTTTTAAGCCTAGAGTGTGGCATGAAATGTCTGTATTTTGAAAGGTTTCAGTGGGCTTGTAATGAGTTTTAAAGTTTAGGATGGATTCGTTTTTGAATCGTTCCCCTTTAAACACCGTTGTGTCGAGAAAAGTGATTTCATTCTCTGATATTACGGCCGTGGATTTGTTGGAAGGGTGGAATTTTTGTTACCTTGTTTTATAAAATGGTCCACTTCTGTTTTATCGTTGTCCCAAAGGACGAAAATATCATCAATATATCTTTTCCGTGTTTGTGGTAGTGCACTGTAAGTGCACTACACACTATGTCGCCGGGTTGTAAGAGTGTGTTAGTGTCAGCTGCCAATAGGCCCGCAGCTCGTGCATAAATCACGAAAATAAACAAGTCTTTTGGAAGCGCGCTTGAGTTTCAACAAAATGAGCCCCAACGTCGGCAAGAATTTGAGACGCTGATCAATAATAGAGCAGCTGCTATTTCCAAAACTATGAAATTACCTGGTGATAAATAACCTCGTATTGGAGAGTAAATTTTTGACTTTGCAGAAACAATGATCAGCCTTACGAGTTCGGCGATTGTGGTCTTTGTGTTGAATTCGCACAGTTCTTGCCAATTTCTATAACACTTGAAAGAAAAAAAAAGAAAACCAACAAAAACAAAACCCCGGTGTCTGGCCATCATTTTGACACAGGTGTATCCTTTGTTTGGCGAGTAAACATACAAGGTAACTTGATCACGGCGCCCGCTGAATTCCATGTCACTTTTGATTTTGCGATTTACGCTTGTGCAGCCTAAACTACAATCGAAAAATTGACCGTAGCAAAAATCTCCGAAAGTGTTTTTCGCTGATGATAACCGTTTACATTCTCGGTTCAAAATTTAAGTTGCTTTCATGTCGCAATTTTTGTTGCTGATATTTTATTCTCGATCGACACTTCCTAAAAACTTCCTTCTGCTCTTTCTAAAAACTGTCTATCAATATTTATTTACTTTTGCATCAATATTTGTTTTGTATAAAGCGGGCTAATAACAAAATCTGTACCTTGCTTAGCTCGCATTTTTGAGCGTTAAAATAGAATTTTTGGTCCTATCTTTCTGACCGCAAGTCGTATATTTTGACGTTTCTCACCAAAGTACTAACCCCGTCGGACAGGGCTTAACGTCAGTGAACTTTTGTCTTAGAAAGCAGTCAGACGCTCCGAGTGCTTGCTTAAACTTGTGGTGTAAAAGAAGTTGTAAGGGAACTTGAAATTGATCAACATGTCAGCCTCGAAGCCAATGTTTTTCGATTCCCTCATATTTTCTTCAATCTTTCTGAGTTTAGCATTTTACTAGAAACCACATGTCATCTCAGGGGGCTATTTACCTAAGGCATCTACCATGGCACTATAATGATATACGGTACCAAAACAATATCGTGTACTATTAGAGCTACATGTTACGCAAAGATAACTTGAATCTCCTGGAAGACAAAGCGTATTGGGATCGGTGGGTTATAATTGTGGAACACTTCGTATGCCTTGCCTTCTATGTTCGTTCCCTCTTCTTGTGGTATATTTGTGTACAAGCTAGTTAGACATGTCCATTGATACTTAAATTGTATCTTGGACTATCTTTGTTTTCTCTATGAAACTGCTAAAATCACTCAGGATTGTTGTTTTTGTGCGACATGCTGTAGCAATGTATCCAATTATGCCTGGGCTTACTGGCATAAAGGTTGCTACGCCCCCGGAAATAAACTTAAAATGAATATAGTAGATTATGCAAGTAAGAAAGGAAGAAAGCCAATTCCAAATCGTGATTAAGGCTAAAATTGGACATTTTTCCCTGAATGCAACTAAAACAACATTGCCGTAAAATTAATTATGAATAGTCTTTGTCCCAACTTCTATTTCAATAATGAGTTAAGTTTAACAAAAGTTATAAGCGCCTTATAAAAGTTTTGAGAATGTTAATGACGAATAGGATCACAATAGCCGGACCTACTTAAAGTCAAAGGTCCTTTTCCAGGCTAAAGCGAAAACGATGGTACAAATTAGGAAAAGAACTCTAATCGCCACAAAACAAAATGTATGCCCAAGCTGAGAGCGCGAACGAAAGAAAATTCACCCCTCTGTTAAAGTCCACTCTAAACGGATGCAGACTTTCATCTTCGCCCTCTGTCATTCGTGGCTCAAAACGCTAAAATAGCAAGGCATAGATATTTCTTTCAAAGAGATAGCCTTCTTTTTCTTACTGACATGCTTACGACGAGATATGCGAAAGGCGAAGGCCGCTGGGGATTTAAATCTCACCGATACTCGTGAGCATTCTGACGGCTACGTAGCCAAAAGTGCAAATCTTGGGGGTTAAATCCCACCATCTACGTAGAATGTCTCCCGACACAACTACACATCGACAAGCTCACGTTTGCAACTTTCTTGTAGGGTTCTTCGGCGATCTATTGATCGGTGAGTGTGGCATTTGCCTTAACTTGAGAAAAGCCGAGAAATGTGAAACAGAATTCGCGGAGCTTCTCTGCCAGGAAACGTGTGGATACAGCAAAAGAGGTTAGTACTGCATAAGAACGATCGAATAGAAAAGAATAGAATAGAATTTCATTTGCTCATTTCATAGTTAATGTACAATTTAAAGTAGGAAACAAGCAAATAAATAGCCTGCGAGCAGGCCCTCTGAGGGACTGGGGTTGGGGGTAGAATGACCGAAGAGAGAGAGCATGCTCGCAGGCTAGCAAATAAATAGATCATAAACTGATAATCATAATTGCAATTTTAATTGATTAAATCTTTGAGCCTTGGAACTAAATAAACCAGTAGGTTTTCGTCGAGCCTCTATCCATATTAAGTTGATTTCTTTTCTGTTGCTTAGCGAAATAAAGGAGAAGTAGGGCGATGAAAATAGTAACAAAGATGATTCTAATCTTCAAATTATAACGATCATACAAAACTATCCCCAATTTTTTCTGCGCACTACGATGTTTCGAAGGCCAATCACATACAGATGCAAAAGACCCAACAGTCTTCCTTAAGCTGCTTACGCACTTTTTTGGAAATAACATGTGATCACGTTGTAGGGATTTTCAGAGAGTAGATAAAAGCAAAGTGAACACAGATTACGATGATGATCACCTTTATGCCAGTACCAGAGTTCGAAGCTAGAACCCTTTCATTTGAGGTTTGAATATCAAGATAATCATTTTCATTATTTGTTGCCTCGATTGCGAACAAGTTGCCCATTCATATCATGACCACATCATGTTCTTTGTAGATGAGAAGCGCACAGTCGTTAATGTGCGTTACAAAGGATGTTACCGGGACGGACTTGAAAGCGATTTCGAAAAGATGATTCCAATCAAACGCAACGAGCTTGGAGTGCGGTCATGCGCTGGGGAGTGTCAATCAAGGGACTACGCTTATGCAGCCATTCAAGATGCCAAGTTCTGCATGTGTTCAAAGCAACATAAAAGGGCTTACGGATTGGCAGAGGACCAAAACGACTGTCTCACGCGGTGTCCTGCTGCCGAATCTGAAGAAGAAAAATGCGGCGGACTTTGGAGAAACGCTGTCTACGAGATAAGTGAGTCCACTACGTAATCTGCGTCGCAGGAAAAATTATCGACTTACTGCTGAACTCCGTTATTTCGAGCTCAGAAATTTCAAATTCCCTGGAACTAACGTTCATTTCCTTTGGTTTTTCCCTTTTTTTGAGTCTTTATACTATGCTTAATTCGAACACAGTTACTCCGAAAATCCATGCTTATTCGAACTAATACATGCTTGCTATGGACTTCACTCTACTTCTTTATTTCGAAGTTCAAAAAGGGGGTGACTAACTTCAGACGCTGTCAAAACACACTGTCACAATGAGCCATTTCCGAGTTTCTGTTTGTCTCGGTTTCGAAGTGACATGTCTTGGTGCTCAACTATTGTAAGGGAAATGAGTTTGATTTGCATAAGAATACGTGCATGCACCAGGACTCGCTTTGAAACTGAGGCATGCGGCAACTCGGAAATGGGCTATTGTCTTCGTCCATTGCGCAAAATTCGAAATTCACAATCTGCCAGTCCCGTAAGTAAACCATGCACGAGTATAAAGTGTTCTCAAAGAAAACTTTCTGGAGGGAAAGCCTCTCAGATAAAAGAGAGGTTAGGCAAACGTCGGAGTGAAATTAGGGTTTTGCCAAAAATTTAAGAACCCTGCTTGAAATTAGCTCATTTCTGTTTTGTTAGCTGCAGGTATCAAGCAACGTCTCAAAGGAACGAGACAAGATAAAATTAGAGAATTGTCACGCTTTTTATGATAAGCAAGAACCTGCCGTTTCCCGTTGGCCGTAAAACTCATGCTTAACCTCTCGAAAGTCGCAATATTTGTTCTATTGAAATTATCTAACCCTAACTATATTATTGAGAAATTTTTAGCACATGAAAGCATTCTCGTCACCAGAGCCTCAGATCTTATGACTGCGCATGAACCCGAGGCTCTGGGAAACTCTATGTAGGAGAGCATGCGCCGTGTAGTTCTTATAGTCAAAGATTGGCTATTTGAACTTATGACGCCCGCTCACTCCTCGTGCCAACATAAATGCACCAATCAGAGACGCTTTTCATTGTTCTTCACGAAAACCAATGAGACGACATTAACTGAAGAGTGTAGTGTAACGTGAAGTGCTACACGGCCATCTTCAGTTCCAACGGCCTGCTCCCGTCTGACCTTGTAGCTCACTCGGTAGAGCGGCGGAGATCTAACCCGAAGGTCGTGGGTTCAATTCCCACCCTGGTCAGAGTTTTTCTCTGTCCTTGTGTGGGCCCAGTTCCATCAGTAGGCTAACGCTCACATGGTTCATATGGGATAGAAATCTAGCACTTCACGTTACACTACACTCTCTTCAGTTAATTCTGTTTAAAATATAAGTGCTACACGGCCAACGCAAAAAGATGCATGTTTCGCAATAGGCCTTTTTAGATATATTAAAATTCAGCTTGAAAGAGACGTTCTGAGGACAAACACAAATGAAAGCGGATGATATGGAACTATTTTTCACATTCATTTCAACATGTTTCTATTGTTTTTGTCCTCACTGCCCCACTATCAAGCTGAATATTTGATATTTCGAAAATGGCCTATTGTAATGGAGATGACTGAAATGTCACTAACCCTGGTAATGACATTTTTTGACGGTAGCTCAGGGGTGCAGTTGTGAGAGGAATGGCGCAGTGGTGAGAGCACTCGCCTCCCACCAATGTGGCCCGGATTCGATTCCAGATCCTGCGTCATATGTGGGTTGAGTTTGTTCGTTTTCTACTCTGCACCAAAAGGTTTTCTCCGGGTACTCCGGTTTCCCCTCTCCTGAAAAAACCAACATTAGACTTGATTTGTGATAATTGTTAATTTCAGTTTGCAGTGTCTCCAATTAGTGCTTCAGCTCTAGAACGACTGGACACTTAAAATAAAGTTCCTTTCCTTTCCTTTCGGGGATTCACGGACTTACCCTCTGAGGAAAGTATTTTTACTCAACACTGAGATTAAGGGACACACCAACGGCAAAAAGGTTGTCATTTGCTGTTAGCCAGAAAGCCGAATTTAAATCTCTCTCTGAGACAGGCAAGCGTGTACGTTCACATTGCAAAAACGTGGATACATGTATGCTTGCTATTCTATAGAGTGAACACTAAAACAGTCACGATTCACGACCACGAGACAGTTGGCGACTTCAACTCAACCATGCATTGATTTGAGAACACAGCGAGTGTAATTATATTATACTTGCTTCCTTATCAAAATAGGTTCACAAGAGCTACAACGCGGAGGAGTGAGATTGAATGAGGTGGCTGACAAACTGGAGCGCTTGTTACCAAGGAAACAAGAGCCCGAGCCCATGGCTCAGCAGACCCCCGAGAGATTAACCAATCAATTTAACCGCCTGAGGATGAGATATGGTAAATATTACTGACGGGATAGGTAAATGACAGAGGATTTGACACCGGTACTCATCTTCCACTGTTGAACAACAATAAAATTTCTGCATGTGAATCACGTATACACGTTCTTCAACCAAAAGTAAACGATTAAAATGGTTAACTTCAAAGTGTCCTGTATGTTGTTTTCATTGTATAGCAAGTGTGCTTTGGACGAACTAATAGTAAGAAAGCGAAAGAAAAATTGATATCTATTGAAAAGTCGATATCTAGGGAAAACACAGCCTGCATAGATAGACATAGAGTACGAACGTCCATATGAACCTCTATAATACTCACCTCGTTTTCAAAAACCAGGCCGAACTTAGTACTCCTCGTCCTTCCAGTTAATTTTATTGTCTATCTGCTTCATACTTGGGCTATAAAATGAACTGAAAAACTGGCGCTACTTTTTGAGAGAACAAGGTTCGTAAAACATCTATCACATCTCTCCATGACGTTCTTTGAATCAAGTAAAAAAAAAAAAAAAAAACAACTCAAATTTAGGGTGCCAGACTCAGTGCAGAATGTCATCCCACAAATTGACCAATTACAGTGCGCGTACGGATCAGTCACCGTTTGGGCGTACTACCTGCGAGACAACATGGATGTCGACGTTGTTACACAACATTTGAAAGTTCTTGCGCACGGTTCAAGTGAAAAACCTCTTACAGTGGAACGTCGATTTAAGAAACGTCTATACAATTAAGTCCTCGATATAATGAATATAATTCCTCAGCCCGGTCAAAGCAAAATGTAAGGTGAAACAGAACGTCGATATAACGAACCTCCATGAAATGAAATGCTCGTTACAACGAACACAATTTGGAGACCCAAGTGTACAATCTACCTCGATATAACAAATAAACATCAAAATACAACAAATGATGATGTCAAAAAAAGACCAAAAACGTTTTATCTAGCATTTAAAATAGTTTTCGATTATTTAAGTATGTTATATAAGCAGACTAGAACTCGTATCCTGAGAAAGCCTGAAATATCATATACTGTTCAGTTAACGGGCAACGCAGCTTTGTGCATTGAAAATTGTAGCCACAGATCTTAACAAATCACAATTCAGAGCTGGGTACTCTATGGAGCAACTTAACTCTTACAATACGGTTGCAAAAAATTAACTATACCTCGATGTAAGAAACATTTCTGCTGTTGCTCTAAAAAATCGTTATAACGAGGTTTTCGATGTAACGAAATCTCGATATAACTAACTAATTTTCTCACTCCCCTGGTACTTAAATCGAGATTTCACCGTATGAGTCATCTCGATATTTTGTGTAGTTTAATTAAAACACCGACTCGAGTATGTATACAGTCAAGCGGAAATGTTGCAAAGACTATATCCCTACGCCTTTTATCCATGATCAGGATGAAAGTTCCTACAAACAAATTAAATAAGAAAAATACAAGTGAGCAATTGAGGTTTGAACGAATAGCCCTGCCACCTACAAGCAATCAATCGTTTCGTGATGTCAAGGGTCCCGTTCCAAAACCTCCGTTTATATCTTAAGACGGGAGAGGTTCTGAGTCATTTCATTTTAGTTAGCTTGAAAATAGCTTTCAGGTACCAGGCCCCAGGACAGAGTACTCGAACCAGACTCATGCATATCACTTGTTACCATTGGTTAAGGGGTATGAAAATCTAAAGGTCGTGATCTTTATAGCTGGTGAGAGCTAACAAACTTCGAGCAAACCGGGTCAGTTCGCTAACACCGAAAGTTGTTGCGCTAACGCGTTCATATCCAGTAAGGATTGCTTTAAGGTAATTCCCTTGAAATTGTTCTGCTATCAAACTTTTTTGGAAACTTGGCATAATTAACATTCATGATATGAACATTAAAAAAATGCAATAAAAAAATGGGGTCACCGTGCTTGTTTACGCGTCAGCAGGCTCTTAAAATGGGGTATTTTTACTGTTTTTGCGTTAAAAATTCGAATCACCTTCATACAGAATTAAGTCTTGGTTACTTCAAAGACACAAAATTTTATTTTGAAAATAAAGCTTCTTTTATTTACATCAGTAATGCTTCATTTACGCCGACTTTGATTCCCTGGTTGTGTACTTTTTGGGACAGTTCCGTGGTTAGCTTGAAGTCCTCGCCTTGGATAAAATACACACAGTACGGAACTGTTTTCCAACAAAAATCGTGTTCTACTATCAAACTTTTTTTCCTCTTTAAATATGTTCTTTATTAGACTGTTCTTAGCAAATACCTGAAAAAAAAAATCGGGGGTCACCGTGCTCGTTTGAGAGAAAAGGAGCATTTATTTCGCTATCGGGTTTAGTTTGAGCGAAATCTCTTACGTTTTGTACGCGCAGGTGCACATGTGCGCGCGGATTTGCGCGCGCTACTGACGCGAAAATCGTGCGCAGTAGGGATGCGCAATGCAATACTAATGAATTACCTTAATTTTGCTTTTAGTTATGTTAGACTGTATTTGGTACGAAATAGCCTGTGAAGCGCGCGAAGATTTCTACGCATTCTGGTTGTGCGGAAATTGGGGTGCAAAGCAACTGTTCCTTTCGCCCCGCCAGTCAAAGCGGAAAATCGGAGCTTCTCGTTTAAATGGGAATGTTTGCTAGGCACACCAATGGTTACTGAAGCTCATAATTGGCGAAATAAATGAGCTGAATGCCACCGGGTCTAACTACTTGTTTTCAATTCAGAAAACACCCAGGACAAGAACATGCAAATTGGTTGGAAGCTTTCGATTGTTTGTAAAGAGCATTTGAAAAAGTAAATAGAAAATGGAATATATAAATGCATTACCATTACCATTTTGTAAAACGAGACACATAACAGTACGAGCTTAAGTTAATAAATGATATGGTATAAGTTTCCCCGTCTCCCCCCCCCCCCCTCCCCCACCCCAGAATTTTCTTCCAGCCCCCTCCCTTAAACGCCTGCCTCCTATTTCTCACGCATTTTTTGCTGTAAGGTGATTTACCTCCTAGGACTTTTCTAGAGCATACAACATTCTTCCTGCATGTACAGTGTGAACAATCACCAAGGGACTTCATCCTCTATCATTATCTTAATTACCTTTCTTACGAATTGTGGCAAAACAAACGCACTTTTGTGAACGTCTGCATTATAATATTTAAGTCCCATTTCTTCAACCTCCTTCTCACTAAACACTGTGACGGGGTCTTGAAATATTGTGTTCTGAAAACGGCAAAAGAAAACAATCAGTTTAAAAACCAAGACGCCGGGCTACGGCATTAGAAACGCTAGAAAGCAACATTCTTGGTTTAAAGAGGAACGATGGGTTGTTGAACGTTTGGCACGCATATTAGTACATTTATTTTTGTACTCGACGAAAGACAAGAACGTGAAATAACCAAATGAGCAACGTAAAATTCAACGGTGAATCATTCGTTGTTTTTTTCCCTCTCAAACCATTCCTACCAATCCTGTTATAGAATTTTCACCTATATCGTACAACGTGAACAAGAAATACTGAAGACAACCCATGAGTGGCTACAGTACCTAAAATCACGTCACCATTTTGCTTATGTCACGTTTCTGGTGCCGCAGCAGTCGTCATTTCCTAAACTCCCCAATAGCTAGGGATGAAGGAGAGGCCGAAATGGTTAAGCAAAGGTAATTTCTCCCACCCCTGACCCAATTAGCAAAGTCACAATAGTCTGATTGACAATTAAAAAGTAAAGACGACTCGACAAGCAGAAGTCAGGTTGTGGTTGTAAGAGGTCAGCACAGTTCAAGGTTTTTATTCGCACATACTTACAGAATAAAGCATAACACATCTATATTAGGTCTTTTCATGAGCTGACTTTTCTGTGTCGCGCATGCTTACTGCTGTTTACGGACCGTAAACAGTATTGGACCCGACTAAGTTTGTGTATCGAACCCGGGTAGGAGGTGAATGATTTCACCACTACGGCAGCCCTGCTCCTTTGCAACATTAGAGACTTTTAGCACCGACGACGAGTTCGACTATGAATACGAGTTTAGTTCGTTCTCGTAGTCGTACCCATAGTCGAAAAAATAAGGTTAAGCATTACGCCATACATAAAAAACGAGTACTAGAATAATTTGGCGCCTTTTTTAATCAACGCTAGCGGGCGCTTTCACGTTCAGTATAAAAAGTTTATGAAAGCGCTGAAAGCGCTACAAGCGCGTTATGTTAAAAATGGCGCTACGAGATGTTTAAGAGCTACATCTCTTAGGCCTGTTAAATGGCCTTCATCGATCACGAAGAATTCTCTGTGCTTTTTGATGTACATCACGTTACCTTGTGGCATGATAGTTTTAAAGAAATTTTATGACTGGTCAATTTTCGGGTAGAAGACTTTCCACACTTACGAGAAGCTTGAACAAGTGTGAGTTTATTTTGCGATTTGTTTAGAGTCAATCTATTGAGATTAAAACTGCTTAGCTCATTGATGGAAACTTGTAAAAAAGGTAAGTTTAGCTTACACCTGAACGAATTTCGATCAGAAGTCGGTTTTCCAACCTTTGATTTCGGCTTTTCTGAGTAAAGCTGCGGCTACCGTGGCAAAAGCAAATAAAAGCAAACCACTAATAATCAGTCTATCGAGTTCCTGTCAGGATAAATCTGCTAAAAAAATTAGCTGTCGTAAAAAAAATGGATATTTTCCTTCCTTCGTTTCTTTACTTCACGGCGAGCGCAAACACGGGCTACAGTTCTGAAAGCAGTTATAACGGTGCCCATTTGCAAAATCAGAGCCAATATCCTATTTTCCCCACAAAACTTGAATGAATATGTATGTACGTTACTGTACAGTAGAACCTCGATTATCGATTATCGATTGGGACTAAACGAAATAGTCTAAAGCGCATTTAAAACCAGCAAAGTATAAAATTAAATCGAATTTACGGCCGACGGTCTAACTCGTTTTCCCACTACGACTTTTCACTTCAAATTCGTCGTACCGCGAGTCCGCAGTACGAGATTTGAGACTTTGCGTATGCTCCTTGGAACTTGCTTTCAGATCTCGTACTCGTAGTCGTACTCGTCATCGGTGCTAAAACTCTGTATTTTGCATCGCCATATTTTGAACACTCAACGATATTTTGAACAACCAACAAGTAAGCAATTTATAGATAAGAAACCTTGTTTTTGCTACACAGTATAAATCCTATCTGTCCAGATGGGTAGGTGGGTACCGTAGTAAAGCCATAATTAACAACTGGAAACAGCTTCTTGCTGAAATCTAGGATGGACTTGATGAGAGGAAGCTCTAACCATACACATTCACCTGAAGAAAGAAAAGAAAAACACGTTTTTAATTCAACAGTCGTCTTTTTCCCTTCAAAGACTGAAAAGTGCGAGAATCAGGAAAGTCAGTGAGCAGTTCAGTTCCCTTTGTACCTTGACAACACAAAATGCCATCAGGTTTTAAAGCTTTCTTCATGAGTTCATAATATGGTTGTTGGAACAATGATTCTGCAGGACCTAAAAGAATAAAAGTATTATAATGAAAAAGTGTGTTAAGTAGTAGTAGCAATAATTTGTAATTATTAATCATCAATGATTGTTAAGAAAAAAAAAATAATAATAATGACAATGACAATAACAATAACAACAACAACAACAACAGGATGGTCTTAGGGCATGCAAGGACTAACCAAAAAATGTGACAATGACATCGATTGATTAAAGAAAGCCGAGCCAATGATATTGGGCCTCATTTGTGGTTAGAAGAATGTTTGAACATCTTTGGAATTGCAGAGAATATGAAGAAGCTATACTGAGTGAAAGTATGAAACAGCTGCATCGAGAGCAGAACTAACGTCAGGCTCAAGTACATATGTATTCTTGAAGGAGTGCACATCCAAAGAGGAATACTGTATGTTAGGAAGAGGCCCTTTCAGCCATCTTGTTTGTTATTGCAATGATTGCATTGACCCTTCTACTTTATAGAAAGTAGAGATTTGCATACGAATTTAATGTTCACAGACGACCTTTAAGTGCTCCTCTGACCAAAAAAATCAATTCTTATTTTTCTTTGGATTTCAAAACTATGTTAACTAAACACTAAGCGACCAAAGTTTTAAGTTTTGATTTCAAAAAGACACCTGTTTATTTAAACTGGAATTTTCCTATTTAAAGGTCCGCCATTTACATGTAACTTTAAGATCTTGAGAGAGCTGGATCGAGGAGAAAATGACGTCAAAGGCTCATTAGTTTAAGAATACAATGCGTGTACGCTGCAGAATTAATATGTAGCACAGGAGCTTTCGGCTTTCAGACTTTTAAACTTGTATCTTGCACATATATACAAAAGTCATGTAATACATGTAAGCTGCATTCACACACTGAAATTTTAGGCTAGTGACTAACTGACGTCACTTTTCCCTGGATCCAACCCTCTGAGGTCCAGTCGGTCTGTTTTGAACCATGAGTAATAGTAGACAAATCGAAAACTTACACTCAAAGTAAATGACCTTGGATAAAAATCAAAGCTCCAAATTTTGCGAGTCAGGTGTTAAGCAAAAACACTTTCAAAATCTGAAGAAAAAAAGGATGTGCTTTTTTTTTTTATCACAGGGGCACTTTAAACTTTATTCTAAAAGTGAAAAGGGCCTAGAGTCACTTGTCCACACAGTGTGGGTGTTCACTGAAGATATTGGAAGCCAAATGCCTGACAAAAAAAGGACTCACATGGGTCTGCTGAAATCAAAACTCAATGGTGGCAATACCGTACGATACAAGGAATTAATACGTGGATCTGGCATGATTGGGTCTCTTCCATATTTCCAAGCGTCGAGAAGGCAGCAAAACGCAAAGAGTGTGCAGATCTGGAAAGTACTATCGCTTTTAAGAAAAGAAAGATGGACAACAGATTAAAGGAGTTACGAGGAAAAGAGAGGTCATGGGCAATTCTTTAGACAAATAGATTTAGACCTGGATGTGGCTCCAACAAGGGTATCTGATTGACTGAAGGAGGAGACAGGGGGGCTGTTGGTGGCGGTGCAAAGAAATAAATGCAATCAGTGCTATAATAAATACAGACAGAACACAGCATGACTCTCATTGCCAAATGTGTCATCAGAAAGTTGAGGCAGTAAACCATATGCTAACTCCATGCTGAATTCAAAGACAGTGAAATGTCAGTTTCCAAAGAAGTGTAAGAAGCTTTTCTGCAAATGAGGAATTTTATCTAAGTTACGTGCTTTCCAAACTTTTGTAAATCTGGGTGGCAAAGGTGCCCAATCAACATTTTAATTAACCCCATTCAAACAGGTTTTATCATATATCAGACATCAGTTTAATCAACAATATTCTTGAACAGACCAAACCTCAAAACATGCCAGGTGTACTTAGTATATTCTTGAAACTTCATCTTCACAATGGAATAAATTGCATCATTCAACTTTGCTTATTCCATTATACAATGCTAGATCTTAATATTTCACTAAAATTCTAAAAGTACAACCTTAAAGAAAGTGTTTTGCACAAGTTATTTCAAGTTGAAAGAGGAGAAAAACACTCTTAAGGCTAGCCGTTATAAAACCCAATACCTAGTTGTATCGGCAGAAAAATGTGAGCATGTAAGATCACACATGATAGAAAAATACTAGCCTGCTAACAGGCTCCTTCATTGAAAATGACACACAGTCAAAATGTACATGTAGGGGTTTGGTCACTAGTTTTGAAACTAGTAAGCAAGCCCCTATATTTTGACTGTGTGCCATTTTCAATGGAAAAGCCTGTTTGCAGGCTATAAAAATACTAAAAGAGCGCAAGGGCCGTACTGAGGAATCTTGGCCTGTGGTCATGGCAGTACTGTCTGTGCGTAGCAAGGTCCGTACAAAAACGACGCCCAATCTTGTCCCGAGCAAGTGAGGTTAGTAAGTTGTTCATTATATGGCATCGTTTCTTTGAGCGATCGGACACTTCACCGGTTTGTGAATGTTTGTAATCTTTGTCTTCCATCAGCGAACTTTGAATGCCAACCTTCATTCAAAACTAATAAAATTCTGCTTGCTATAATTGTACTGTTGTGATGAGAAAATTAAATTCCACTTTTTATATATGAAAGTTTTTGTGTTTCACGCAACTTGAATTTCCCGGGAGAGAAAAAAAATACAGAAACAGACCGTTTCCATGAAATCGGTTTGTATAACTGTAAAATCCTGACCGAAACCAGCCAATTTGAGTGCTTCATTTAGGCTGAGAATTGCTTGCCATATAATAAAAGGTATTAAATAAATGTGAGCTCTACCAAACCGTGAAAGAGCTTCCAACACTCCAAGTGGCAAGAAGGGTGTCTAGTGTATTTTATTTTCACTTTGTTGCCCATCATAGGAGACAAATGCCCCCAGGACTTGAATTGTCATCCTTCTGGCGGTATAAATCCAAAGGGACATTTCTCTCCACTTCATGTCCTTGGCCCCACCCACAAGGCTTTGGTTTTCGAGGGGTTTAATTAGTCTCAGCCCAGATATGACCCGAATTCATCTAATATGAATTCAAAATAATTCTTTTATCCAAGTATAGAAAGAAAAGTAGCTTTTCTTGTAAGGAAACATACCTACAGGGTCTGATGAATCGGTAATGACAATATCAAATTCATTTTCATGTTCCTTCATGTATTCAAAGCCATCACCAATATATTGGGTCAGCTTTGGTGAACTAAAACCAGACGCCATGCTTGGCAAATACTTCTTACTCACTTCAATGACTTTCTGCAAAGTGAAAATTGTTACATTAAAATTTAACTTTTACCACAATTGGTTGTAATCTCCCAATCTGATTGTATAAATTGCCATTGTCAATAAGAGTCTAGATAGGCCTAGACACCAATATCCAGATATTTTTTTGAGATATTTAGAAAATCTCAAGATATATATAGAGACAAAAAAAGTGATATTTCCAAGAATGCTTCAGGGAAAAACTATTGAAGTCACGTTAAATGCGCTATTATCAATGCACCTATCAATGTTAAGCCCCAGGGATAAATGGGGGGGAGTTGGGCCCCCTTCCTGAGGCTTAACATTGATAGGTGATTGATAGGTGCATTACAGACATGGAAATTCAAACAAAATAAATATGCCAATATGTGAGGGGCTTTAAATTTCTTTTTGTAATTTTTTTAGTTACTTTTTAAAGACAAATCAAGTGAACTCCAGCCTTGCCTGGGAGGGAGGGAGGGGGGGGGGGGGAAGCATGGCTCCAGACACCCCCTAGGTACGTGTAGCTCACGTTTGTAATGCACAAAAATTTCTTCTGGTGCATTCAGAAATACAGTATGTCTGCTATGTTACGAGAATGTTGAAAACCCTGATAGTTAAAAAATAATCAAGTTATTTAGATACGTAATATCACGGGAAAAAAAAAACAATTCATCAACAGCATACAACTATGTTTATCCATAACCTTTTTCAGCATGTACAGTATCTGCATGTCTAAGCTTCTTTTCCCTGTCCCTTTTTTTTACTTACCTCATCTATTTCGCATTGAACAATAGCTTCAACAGCATGATGTTTTGAAACCTCTCTTATCACCCCTCCGTCACCACCACCAACAATTAGAACCTAACATGCAAAAAGAAGTAAATCTTACATTACCACATGCAAAATCTTTATTAAAGGACACAGTTTTTGAGTGGATGTAGTCAGGTTGAGTTAAACCATTGACTCCTGAACCTGCTGCCATGGGAATTGAGTAAAATTGTCTGACATTAGACAGAGTAAAATCTGTTATATGCATGTTGCAAGTCCCAGGAGTCAATGCGTCACTAAAATGCTGATTCAACCATCACTCAAAGTGGCAGGTTTGTTCAATTTTATGAAATAGAGCAGGGATCGTGTCAATGCCATGAGCCCCCATGCCAGGCATCCAAGGGCATCCACCACACTGATAAACAGTAGAAGTAGGGAGGGGAGGGGGGAAAGCAAAAACCCAACTGGACAAATTTAGGACAGTACAAAGTGGGTGGTAAAATGGCCAGGTGGTTAAGCGACTGAATGAGCATGCGCCTTTGCCAAACACTGCTGATTGTTCTTAGATGATCGATGGGCCCAGACCAGTGTAACACTAGCTCATTGTTGTCAACTTTGTTAAACTGCTTCAATAATTGCATTTAAAGGAATTGGATAGCAAAGTGGTCGATCATTAAATGCTAGATATTAGTCACCTCACCTTTTTTGGACATGGATGTGAATTAAGAGGGAGGAATGTGATCATCTCTTGATAAGAGAATTCATCACTCTCAGTACATTGAATCACTCCATCAAGAACAAGAACTCTCCCATGGAATTTGCTGCAAGATGAATAATGCATACACATCAAGAATTTAATTGCCAAATTCCTTCAGATGTGGGAAGAAATTAATTTGCAGACAGTGCTTCAGTGTTCCAAATACAGATACCAGAACCCAAAAAACAACACCCATAACATAATCTATTTAAACAACAGTATCACAGATCAAATGTCTTTTACGAGAAATCCCAAAGTGTGTTCTCAAAAAGGCAGCCCTAACCTTATCGCTGTCTCTGTTAGGGCTTGGGACCAAAGGTGTAATAACAATTACTATTACAATCACTTTTTTGATAACTCTCAAGCTTCTAAGACTAAAAATCAAATAAAATGAGACACTGGTTTTCTGAACCTGTGAAGCTGATTTTAGGTGACGAAAATCCTCTCAGAGCAAAAAGGTAAAAACCCAACAAATTCACTCAGCATTCATGACGACACATGATTATGGGATACAATCAGTGGTAGATTAGGTCCGATTCAGGTGCCGTAATTTTCATGAGCCGAACTTAATACATTGAATTAAGTACATGAGAAGTTTGCCGTCTGATTCTCAATTAAGAACGGCTATTTTAATTTGGAATGGCTCAGGCGTTCTTTTCACCTGCGGTCTAGCTGGGAATTTTCGGCTTTAGCATGGTTTGATTCGGGCATCAACTTTTCATGTGCTGAACTTAATGCATAAACCATATTTTGCCCTCTACTTAAAAAGCGCTGACAAAATGAATTGGTTTTCTTCGAAATGGATAAGGAACGGCTGTGGATCGGCCAATTAAGTTCAACGTCTGAATCAACAGGCGTCCTTTTCTTAATCTGTGTCGGCCGAAACTCAAATTAAGTTCAGCTCATGAAAAGGAAGGCATCTGAATCAGTCCTTAGGCTGGTCCACTGCCTCCAACCCAAATTATGAAACCAAAAAATCATGTAGTCCATACGTTTATTGAGACAAACCAAACTTACCTTTTGAACACTACAATATCTTGATATTTTGATTTTCCTTCAAACAAAATCTCTTCCACCTCAAGAGAAAATGCTTGTCCGGGCCACTGGTCACTCTTTTCCGAAAACCAACCATTTTGAATGTTATTCATTTTAATTTGAAATTAAATTACAAATCTAAACAAAGTGAATAAAAAAAGAAAATTAAGTCTACTGTTGACACACAAAAGAAATTAAAATTTCCTGTTTCGACCATTACATTAATAAATATAAAGAAATTAATGAGCTTAACTAAAGTTCTTCACGCATTGTATTGGAACATCTAATCGGTAGTCGCACGCCCGTGCTGATACTTTCCACTGTCCAGGCTAAAATCCGTATTTTATAACCAGAATACTCAAGATCACATTGATCT
>NC_090888.1:45079587-45082087 GCF_036669925.1 Montipora capricornis | reverse complement strand
TTAGTAATATTCTCAGGGTGTAGACTTACATGGAGTAAAGATCTTTTAGTGGCTCTCATGGGAGGCATGGTGGCCTCACGGTTAGTGCGCTTGACTCTGGATCGAATGGTCCAGGTTCGGGTCCTGGCCGGGGACATTGTGTTGTGTTCTTGGGCAAGACACTTACTCTTACCGTGCCTCTCTCCACGTAGGTGTATAAATGGGTACTGGCGAATCTAATGCTGGGGGTAACCCTACGATGGACTGGCATCCTATCCAGGGGGGAGTAGAAATACTCCAAGTCGCTTCATGCTACAGAAACCGGAGATAAGCTCTGGCCTGATGGGCCTTCTAGGCTCGTAGCAGACTTTACCATGGACGAGTGAAAGGAAAGGAAAGGAACTTTATTTAAGGGTCGAGTTGTTCTAGTGCTGGAGAACTAATTGGGGATACTGTACAATGTGCAAACTGAAATCAACAAAATTATTGACACAAATCAAGTCAAATGTTGCTTTTTGAGGAGATAAGACAACTGGAGTACCCGGAGAAAAACCTCTCAGTGAAGAGTAGAGAACCAACAAAGTCAACCCACATACCGGTAATAATGATGCCATATTGGGGTATCAAGGCTTGAAATCAAGGCTTAAAATGGGTCACTTACTGTTTAGTTACCAGTAACATAGTTTCGAAATCCAAAGAAAAATAAAAGTTTTTGGTCATAGCAGCACTTAAAAGTCGTTTTTCTTTTTTTTATTTGGCGTTTTTCTGTGCCCTTCGTGGTTGATTTACATACATCAAGGACTTCTGAACACCTCTTAAATATTACATTTGTACTGTACAATTTGATACCAGAGCATTTTATGTATTTTTACCGGTAGCTTTTATTTGAAGTATTTTTATTTTTTTTTTGGGCCCTGACTGTATTTTGCAGCTGTATTTTTTGTAGTAAGGGAGAAAAAGAAGAAAAACAGTGGGAGTGGCTCTTATGAGCAAAAAAGCAAGTCAGGCCAAAAGTCAACCTATAGTTCATGTGCATGTTACGTTATTTATATACATAAGTGCAGTGTACGTCCTTCTACAGTATGTTCACCTTTGATACAGCTTTTAAAGAAAAAAAAGGTTACAGGGTACATTTTTGCTAAATTTAAAATTCATTTTGAGTTTTGTTAAAGTGGCTACTTGAGAAAGGCCTCAAACTAAGATGCCAATTCAGGCAGTAATTTAATAATAATTACAATTCAAAGTGCAATTTGTACACATGTGTTCTAGCATTTACTAATCATTATGGCATTTCCATGTTCGTTACAAAAGAATGTTTACAGCTGGCTTTAATTCTCTATTTACCATACAGAAAGGATGGGATTCCTCAAGGATATAAGGGAGCATCTTTCCACAGGTTTGTCACTGTCTGCACACTTTATATTGACCAGTTATTGATTTTGTTTACAAATTAATGTAACAGAGGGTAGTACATGTAAATAGAAAAAAGGGAGTCTCATTTCACTAGTCAAAATAGGTGGTCATGTTTTGTGGACGTTAATTGAAATCAAACCATCCATTCAACAATAACATTTAATACACAAAAGCTAATACACGATACAACGATCTCAAAACAACACAGGCACATGAAACTAAAATGTGGAGTCTCCCGAGCCCCTGCTCCACTGGTGCCCAGTGTCCATGCATCCAATAAGAACACATTTTTTCAGTTTAGAACATCCTGATGCAGGGAGTACATCAACACGTGTATAAACAATTATTATTAAGTTCCACTACAAAGTGCCAACAATGTTTCCATACTGACTTTCAGTTATAATAAGTTCAGCAGCAAAATCAGCATTGCAGGACAACAGGTAAGACTTCCAGATGCAGTCCGCAGGGTAACAGACCGGACAATACTATTACAACCTCGATGGATGGCTTCTACGCATGCATGTGACCATGCACTGACCACAAGCTATGTGATCTTCACAAGGTCCTGAAGGACCAAATCGCCTTTATGCATTTCGCCACCAATTATTTTGTACCATTTCTTCAGGGGTGTCAGAGAATCAGTTACTCGCCATGCCAGCGCCTCCAAAATCCATTGACAATTAAGGCTCTGGTGATACTAAAAACGTTTAGAGTTGCATGGCTCTAGATGTCTTTCCGAAACACGAGTGTCTTAAATTAATTTAAAAAGTCATAGATGCTTAGATTTCTGTCAATCAGAATTTGTGCAGGGGTAATCACGCTGTACATAGTTATCAAGGTCTGCACCAATGTAAGTAAGGGGATGACTGTTCAGCTGTGTCAGCTAACACTCTTTTCAAGGCGTTTATAAAATCCACCCCACCATGGGGTCTCTTTCCTTGATGAACTTCCACTGAATCTTCCTTTCACACAAATGAATGAATGCAACTTGAGTTTGGTCAGATTCTAGTATTCTCCAACATTGCTGTAGCTCTTTGGTAGCAGCTTTGAATGTTTTTGCATTATCAGACCAAATACATGTAATGCTACACATCCCTCTTCTTGTAAA
>NC_090888.1:45067087-45074587 GCF_036669925.1 Montipora capricornis | reverse complement strand
CTTTAAATACTGATTCAAAACGAGAAAATGCATACAGCAATCCAAGTACAAAGGTAGGCGCTAATTATAAGCAGATAATATTTGAGTTGATGACTTATTGTCCTTAAAAATGACGATAGACTAAATCGGATAACTCAACCAATTCAAATCTCTCGGGGTTAAGATTCTTTGTGTGTTTCATTTGCATAGCAATGAATAATTCACATTTAAAATGATATGGTAATACTGGAACAAAACGTTTTATTTCGAAAAGATTTTAATTGCATACAATAAATTGAGTTAGCCGAAATTAGAACTTTTCAAACTTCAAGTCCCAAAATAATTTGACATGTACAGGCAAGGATTATAATTCGGCTTACTTGCTCTAATCCTGTAAAAAATAGGTGAACCTTTAACGAGATTACTTACTACATGTAGTAATAAGGTTTACATCAAAAGAGTGGCAAAGGATCCCTTCGATTCTCTGTAAATGCTACGTGTCTGAGGTTCATAGCAATTTTCAAGTAAAGGTTAGGTGACGCACATTTATTTCCACTTCCACGGCATGACTTGCGAGTACATGTGGAATTCATGATAATCAATAGGTGCGGTTACACGGGGCACTTTTACCGTGGTAAATTGCCTTTTTACCACGGGAAACTGTATTTAGTAGTGTGACCGACGCTTCCCGAGGTAAATTTCCCGTGTTAAATATCCATGGATACGTCAAAAAGATCAGTGGAAGCGCCCATGACATTTAACGTGGGAAATTGGAAGGGTGTTTTGATGCCCGAGGTACAAGAGCCAATCGCTATGCTGATGAAGTTGTGATTAAATTTCCCGCCAATGAATTGCGTGAGATTTCGTTTTACCTCGGTAATCTTCGTAACGTGTGACCCCTAGTTAACACGGTATACTAAATCCCAAGTGTGAGGCACCGTGGGATAATTTACCGTGGGAAATGGCATTTACCATGGTGAGTGTAACCGCACCTAATATGAGTAATTTGCCCTTATGGCTTTGTTTTTCTTTCAGGATGCGTAACTGCAAAATATTCAGAAAAAGTTCTCAAAAAGCAGCCTCAGCCAACAATAGCACCAAATACTGAGTGAAGAAAAAAATTAGTAATAAAAAGATAGATAAAATGAAATAAATACAAATGTGTTAGGTAAAATCAAACGTTATTGTTGTAGTACATGTACTTGTACTTGTAATGTTTCTCTTTCGCTGTTTTTCTAGGCTACAATTTAAGGTTTTTGTCTTATTTTTAAGAAACATTTTCTCAATAAAAATGGCTGTTTGTGAAAATATTTTAAATATTCCCAGCTATATCGTCGATATTAATGAGTACTTGATAAAAACTGTATGAGTATCTATATTTTACCTCTATTGTTTCTATGATTATTACCTAATATACATTCAAGTCATATTATAGGTAATTTTGAGAAATTGGTTTACTGTATGCAGCTAGACAGCTAGACTTTTAATTAATGGATAACCATGCATGTGACCAAATAACTCCAAAAGCTACTATGATTGTCAATTGAATAAGATGTGAGCAAAGTTGTCACAGAGTTTCAATGTTAAAACAACAATGTTGTTAAAGGCAACTTGATCCACATCAAGTCTGTGAAAATCATTAGTCAGTGCATCATTTGTTCAGGTTTGTTACATTTTTATTGTATTCTTCCCATCCCTTTGACCCAGGAGTTAGTGCCAATTTTGGATAACAAGCCAGGGTGATAAGCCTTACCAAACTTCACTTGCATCTTACTCAAGTGAGAATCGTAGTGTGTGGCTGTTTTTCATTCAGTTCAATAAAGAATGCTAGCAAATAAAGTCGGATAATGATTTCCCATGATTCATCATTGTTATTTTACTTCAATCATACTTAGCATTATAACATAAATAGTTTACAGACAAATGAAGCATTTTATGTATTGAAGTTTCTCTTTTACAGAAAAAAAACTCCTTTTTCCAGGTTAAATAAAAGAATTTGTACATCAAACTGCAGTCCAATAAGTGCAATTCAGGGTGAGAAGGTGGGCAATAAAATTAATAATCTTGGCTAAGTTCCTGTAAAGTCCTAAATGATATTTAAACATAAACATCCTCAAGGATCTTGCAAATGATCTTGGCAAGGGTTTTTGAAGATCCTCAAGGATCTTGCACCAGATCTTTGAAGATCCTTAAGGATCTTGGATATGGTTTTTGAAGATCCCCAAGGATCTTTGGTTGGTTCCTTCAACATCCTCAAGGATCTTTGATGATCTTCAAAGATCTTGGTCAGGATCTTTAAAAATCCTTGAGGATCTTGCACAGGATCTTGGACAGGATCTTCGAAGATCCTCAAGGATCCTTGAAGATCTTGGCAAGGATCTTTGAGGATCTTGGCAAGAAAGGCTAAGATCTTTAAGGATCTTTAAGGATCCTAGGTAGGATCCTTGAGGATCTGAGAAAAGATCCTTAGAAAGATCCTCAAAAAGATCTTTGAGGAGTCTTTAAGGATCTTCAAAGATCCTTCAAAGATTTTCACCAGGGCTGACCACCATCGTTTAGGGTCATCTGTTTTCAGATGTCCGACCTTCGAATTATAAAACGTGGCCCTGCAGCGTTTTCTTGATCGATTTACAGATTTCCTGTAAAATTTGAAAATGGCGGAATCAGCTGCGTGGCGATGGAAAGCCTTCTGTCTCTTGACATTAAGACAATATTTTAGTGGGAAAGAAAAGTGCGTTGTGTTCTAGCTTCCAGTTCCAAACGATTTCATCATATAAACATTCAAATACCGAAGTTGCCTACTGTTTATCCTGGGTTATCAGACGAAATGTAATTCACCAGCTGGTGACCAGTTCTAAAAATCTAATTGCCAGCACTCAATTTTTGGTCGCATTGGCGACCAGTGATTCGCAATTTCATGCCCTGCATAGATGCGCATAATTTTATTTATATTGTTGTATGAAATCGGTTAGAATCTGAAATGAAGCTCTGAGCAAGCAAAAATAGGGCCCTATTTTCATCATGAGAAAGACACGAGGACCAAAGCCGATACTAATGCTGAGTCAGACATATTAGCCTATCTGTGTGCATAATTATATTTGAGCAGCAGAGGAGAGCAACTTTTAAGGTGTGAGACAGCAAACAAAGGACACTTGAAAAAATGCTTTACTGCTACTAGCCGTGTTAAAGCCACAGATACAGGCTGGTGATTCCTTCCGCCCTAGTTGAAATAAATAGTAATTGAGTGCACAAGCATCTAAACACAGCCATGTATGAATAATACAGTAGATGAATACATGTACCTACAATAGCTATCAAGGGCAACTTCGTAAAGAGAATTCTTTGTAGGAAACGGAATCTGGAATCCGATATAAGAACTTCAACCAAAGGCTTACACTAATTTGCGAAACGAAACGAAACAATACAGAAAGAATCCTAAACATTCATTAAAGCTAACCTTAGGCCTAAAGAAAAGTTTTTAGGCCTAATGATAGCATTGGTAAACGCTTTGTTTAGGCCTAATTAGGCCTAAGGTTAGCTTTAATGAATATTTAGGATTGTTTCTATATCATTTCGTTTCGTCTCGTTTCATTTCGCAAATTAGTGTAAGCCAAGTGACTTTGGTTCAAGTTCTTATATCGGATTCCGGATTCTGGATTCCGGATTCCTGGTTTTAGACAAACCGTGCTTTCCATCAAGACCAAGCTCATCAACTACACTGTGCCTAGCAAAGGATGTTTGTGAATCAGGTTCCAAGAAACATCTCACAACTTTTGAGCATCCATTCAATCCACCCAAAATAGCTGGTACAGTTTGCAGAATCTTCTTTCCACCTGAGCTCCCTGCAATGGAACTTGCCACAGTAGAAGGTGATACAGGAGAAGCTGAGGATGAGGATGGTATTTGGGGGGATTCCAACGTTGCTTCTTCCAAGCGAGGGCGAATTGAATCCAAGTGCAGTCCGACTGTGATCGGGCCAAACGTGCGCAGAGCACCATAATTAAGAAAAAGTAATAAGGTAACCCATCGATTCAAGAAATTTGGTTTTATAGCCATGATGACATTGTCGTTCCGTACGTACATCTACTCTTCCGTGTATGCCAATGTGACCAGTATCACTCTAGTTTACAGCATACATCTTTCAACAACATTACGCAACTAAATTTCTCACTGGAGTTCAGGATCAAACACTTCTCTGAAGAACCTTTCCCTTGGATAATGAAGCAAAAATGGACAACAAGCTTTCTTTCAAATACTTCTTGACTAACAAGAATTACAATTGTTTTTTTTTTTTACCTGAAAACTGTGCAGAGTTGAGTAGCAATGAACAAAATTATAAATAGCAGCACCAGACAACAGAGATCCGACTATCCACTCAAGGTGTTCGATTCCTTCTCTGATTTTGTAAAACCCATATCCAACCAGAAAAAGTTACCAGAGAATTTGCCATTTGGAATCAGTGCTGTACATAACACTACAGTTAGTAACATACTAGAAATACAGCTCGCTTTGACCGATGGCGAAAGATGCAACTTTTGTTGTAGTCCATTTTTCATCGCTTTTAAGATTCCAGATATTCATTTTTTAGCGCTTGTGTTGTTTATCAAATTTATATGTAGCTCCATTCTTGACCTCTATAAGGGTATATTTTGTTTAAATATCCAATAAAAAATCCCTTGTGTTAAGTGTACATCAGCTTTGCCAATGTTTGCTTGTACTGTGTCCACCAGATAAACTCTACCTGAATCTGTGCATTTCTACTGCCCCCTGAAACCTACCAAATGTGTCCAGAAGACTCTATGCACAAAGACAATCCTTAGCAGGGGAGAGACAACTTTTCCATTTTCTGACACAGAAAAAAAAATTAAATGGAGAAATTCTACTCATATTGAAGAGAGAGGGTGAAAAGATTATCAGTCAAAGGGAATTGCAAAAGAGATTACTGTGCATGTAATTTCTGAATCAGTTTTAGTTGTTGATTAAAATTATTGTTGGTTGTAGTTTGCAAGACTTGTTTGTTTACTGCTGTTAGCTCAGAGGTGTTTGATCACAGTGACTGTAAACTGTAAGCTTATAAATACACTAATGATGATTAATTTTGTACTTTATTCAGAATTAGCATTATTATTTCCATATACACTATTGACATTGCTTCCTAGGGTTAGAAACGGGAGCTCTGCTTTTAGGCTTGGCTAAATCTATATCTTATCTTTATTTTCCAGAGTTATCAAAGATTTTATGATTCAAGGAGGTGATTTTGTCAATGTGAGTATTTTATTCGCAAAGCACAGTCATCATCTGTGATGTACAGCCATGTACAGTGTCATGATTGGAGAATACATGTAATATTTGTGGTGAAAGACAGTACTTATTTAATTGTATCTATAAGGTTCTATAGAAGTCCTAGTTTTGAGTAAAGTACTGGTCTGGCAAATTGTTAGCCAGAGCAATTTACCGTCTGAGGGTGCCACTTTGGGGAGAATAGGTTAAAGTTTCCATGCAGCCTGAAGGCTTTTTTAATAGTTTTAATTTCAACTAGGGGTTGCACAGCCCTTAAAACAAATCATTCTTGCATTGCACTTTCTCCTGTTAAATAATTCAAATTATTTAAAATTCCGACAAGAGCCACACTCTTTCGGCTTTATTCAAAAGGAAAAATTGATCCAAGGAAAGTTGTGATTTGATGACGGGTGGCGATTGATCATGCGCAAACATTTTAAAAAACAGGTTTGACAGGTCGAAACTGGACTGACTCATCCATTTATTTGGATGAATGACAAATCAAAGAATTCCAAAAAGGCTGACAGAGTCTTAATTCCTTCCTCTTTCTGACTTATCTTGGAAGATCGAAGGAGACTTTGCTCGTAGGGTAGTGCTGCATGAGCACTTGAAGAGAATCAATGATAGTTTGACAAAGAACTAATATAAAAATTACTTTTGGGCTTGAAAATGTTTAAGGCATTAAGTTTTGGTAGTGAGCATCAGATCGTAACTGGTGTGAAACACCTTCAGTTGTCGCTTTTGATTGATTTTATTATGATAATCATAAAATGGTAAAGCTGTTATAAATTTAATATTATTTTTTACTCTAATATTATTTTCCTTTCTCAGGGTGATGGTACAGGTGTCGCCAGTATCTATGGAGACGTTGCTTTTGCTGATGAAAACTTTAAAATGAAGCATGATACATCTGGTCTTCTTTCTATGGTTAGAAAATAATACTCTCTTTGTTTTTTTTTGTTTTGTTTTGTTTTTGTTTTTGTTTTGTTTTGTTTTTTTGTTTTGTTTTTTTGTTTTTGTTTTTGTTGTTGTTTTTTTTGTTTTGTTTTTGTTTTTATTTTTTTTGTTTTTGTTTTTTGTTTTTTTTTTTGTTTTTGTTTTTGTTTTTTTGTTTTTTTTGTTTTTTTTTTATCATAAGTTGTGTATTATTATCCTTAATGTATGTTTTTTTCTTAGGAGTAGAGTTTAGGAGACTCTTTATGGCATTAGTTTTTTGTATTTCCTCAACAAGAGTTGTTGAAGTTACGTTCTATATTGTAATGCTCAACTACAGTACCGGTAAGTTACCACGAGGATACCTAAAGTTCGAGCCAGGATTCGAGCTGGGATCCGAGCCAGGATTCGAGCTAGGATCCGAGCCAGGATCCGAGCTAGGATCCGAGCAAGGATTCTAGCCAGGATTCGAGCTAAAATGAGCTTTCTCCGCTATTTATTCTTGATCTCTCGGTTAGGTTAGGTCTCGAATCGGTTAGGTTAGGTCTATTTAGGTTGGTTCTAGTCTAGTTAGGTCTAGTTAGGGTTAGGGTAGGTCTCAGTTAGGTTAGGTTAGGTCTCGGTTAGGTCTCGAATCCTGGCTCGGATCCTGGCTCGAATCCTGGCTCGGATCCTGGCTCGGATCCTAGCTCAGATCCTGGCTCGGATCCTGGCTCGAATCCTTGCTCGAATCCTGGCTTTATTCTTAGTTTATCTCAGTTACCACCCTCAGGCATGTATTTCAGAAAGTAAAAGTGAGCAATTGGACATGTACATGTACTGCATCTTAGACATTCGATCTGTCAAGGAAAGTGCAACTTTAATCATAATGATTGTTTTGAACTTCCTACAGGCAAATAGTGGCCCAAACTCCAATGGATGCCAAGTAAGTTAGTGTCCTGTTTTTATAATCATGGTAATATCATGATGACAATAACGTTGTAATGAACAGGAATAGTTAACTTGACCAAGGTCAAGGAATCTTGACCTGTATAGGTGTACATTTCCGATTTGTTATGTTCGTTAGTTTGCTGTTTTCATAACTCCTTGATTCTCACAAACTGCATATTAATGTTCCGAAAATGTCACATATGTTGATTACATGTAAACATCTCTTTTTACAGTATCAAGATTACGTAGATCATCGAAAGGGAAGCCTGAAAAATTCAGACTTTCCTTTTATTACTGCTAAATTAGTAACATTTATAACTGTAATGGTAATGCATCTTAATTTGATTCTGTTCACAGTTCAAATTAATTTATGGCTTT
>NC_090888.1:45054587-45062087 GCF_036669925.1 Montipora capricornis | reverse complement strand
CGATTTAGTGAATCATGCAATCTGGATGTAGTTGTTCTACCTTGTTCTGCCGAGTTGTCTTTAAAACCTATTGTTATAATTTTTCGGGCTGCTACTCCCGCAAAATAAAAATAGAAACCCAAACAAACAAAACATGAAGAAAAATCACGTCACAGTTCACGGTGAATTAAACACCCGATTCTCATTTCACGTATAAGTATTCTCAAAAATCACGGCTCACGGTAGTTTGACGAGGGAAAAAAAAAGCCATTTCACATTTCACGGAAAATTTGCGGTTCAAGATGATACCAATTACCGTTCTCTCGAGACGTTTTTTGTTATACAAGAAGTTGTCCTTACCGGACAGGATGAGACAGGAATTCACGCCAAACTATATGATTCCAAACAATCACAATTTTATTGAATCCTTTGGGATTCTTTGCAAGCGATTTCTGTGGTCTGTGCTTTGCAATCTTCACCCTTTAAATAGGCTCTAAATTATACTGTTTGAACTTAGTAAAGCACAAATTCCTATCTGCCATGGTTTGCTTTTGGCCAAGCCTTACATATGTCTTCTCAGACCCTGGTTATCAACTGATCACTGCTTGCATAAAGTAAAACCTACAAACAAAGATAGATGCAAGCTCTTACTGTCGGCTCTTAAAAATATGATTACTCCTTTCTGCTCGATGGTGCCTCTCTTCGGTTCCTCAACGCATGGGGGTGGGGGAAGGATAGACAGGTCAAGACTTCCCCCTTTCCGTACCCTTTTCTCCAGCCTCTCGTACCTTAATGTCTCGTTGTCTCCCGCCCTTTATCTAAAGGGTTTTTGACGACACTTCACTTGACACGTTATGTTCGTCCTTGCAGAGAGTTTCGAAAGCTTGTATGCGGAACAGACACACTCATACGCGTCATGTCATTTAGTTCAAGCGCTATGATGTGATCGACATCAAATGGTTGGGTTTCTAATTTCACGGAAACTCTTCCTTTTGTTGGCTAGCTCGGGTACGAGTTGTTCAGTTCACGTTCTCTCGATAAAACCTTTTACAGCAAATTAGGGGGAACTGTAATGGCAGTCGGAAACGTTCCTGGCTTGGCGTGTTTTTGACTGGACGATAAGGACTGCATGATCTCTAAGAGGCTATAAGAACCACGTGCCGTCGCAAACGTCTTGTCCGTTCTCCGCCGCCTCCTGTCCTCCTAAGCTCCGTCCGCAGTTACCCATCACCGTTACCCATCGCCCCGACTGGTTCTAATTCTCCGGATACCACCTCTTATTTACAATGAAAATGTTGTCATGTGCCAACTGGTACGTCCCACTCTTTTCAACATTTCTAGCGCTATGTCATGGTTCAACATACAGAGCAGCGCCGTCACTGCCACTTGAAAAAAAAAACAGTTTGCTTAAGAGATGCCATTATTGCCAACAATTGCAAAATTTGAGGCTATGAAGGGGGTTTCTGAAACACTTTGTTTTGAATTTTGATACTTACCTTGAGATAAATACCACACAAATTAAATATAACTTAAATCGCATAAACAAAAAATCTTTCGCACATTCAGTCTGCTTCATATAAATTAATTTAACTTGTCTTCAGATTACGTTCAGAAGAAGAATGGCCGGTGCCTTTTGGGCAAAATACATCAACTTCTTATTAATTAGATTATTGAAAAGCGCCATCGGGATAGTGTCCTGGCCCCTCCAACAAATCAACGTGGTTGTGTAAAATTGGTTGCCAACCATTGCTGTTTCAAGACTGGGCAGAAAGTCACCATTGAGAGACTTCCTGCTTTGTTGCCATACCTGATTTAACCAAGGTAAACTGGCGGTCATGCTCTCCTGATTTAACTGAGTCAAACTTCACAAGATACTTTAGGTAACGAACGTGAACTAACAGTACCGAAGGAGTTGTCCCCTTACTTAATTTCAAAGATGTTGTGTGAGTTGGCTCCTAGTAAGATCATAACCTACCAGTGAGAACTTGCGCGAACCCAAGCTTTTCAGCAGAAATTTGAATGTGTGTATAATATGTATGTGTAACTTTATTTATGAAGGGAAATCATCAGTTAGATTCTACATGATAAAAACTAATAACTCTTTACAATGCCGTGTGGGAATCCGATGTGTCCGTTAGCTTGATAGTTCGCTTAAATTGTTTAACAGAGCCGACATTTTTTAAACGCTGGACGGCAAGTTGTTCCATAACGTGGCCCAGCAGACTCTAAGAAAAGCTTCGTTTTGAATAATAAGAATATACCATGACTTATCTATCCAACACGTGTTCCGATAGTATCTGGTCATTGATGGGCTCAAAAAAATATGTAATCAAATTATCGAGCTAACGCCGGTACTATTAGCATCTAATTTGCATATCCTCGTCCCTACGCTACCTGTGTCCATGTAAGCCAGAGTGGAGCTAGACTTGAGAATTTGAGAGTGCGCTTTGAAACATAGGGTTTCAACAGGTGATAGTTGTATGATGGCTTATGATAAATGAACCTTTGTCACCTGGCGGCCATGCATGCTGGTCAAAGACAATACAGTTCGTACCCCGAGGCTCGAGTTGATGTGTTTGGAAGCGATTCCAGGGGCTAAGCTCCCGTCGTAGTGGACTATACTTCAGTGTCTTCTCCTCCTCCTTCTCAGGCCTGCTTTCAATCCAAGGACAGCTCATCTCGAGCACGATGACTTGCCGTTTCTTCCGATCGATGATCAGTGCGTCTATCCTGTTCGCCCTCAAGTCTTCTTCCGATCGATGATCCTTGCGTCTATCCTGTTCGCCCTCAACTCTATGCGTTGGTCAAGATCTCCATCCACTAAGCCACCTAAAGCATTTCTCCTTACTCAGTGTATCATCCACCTGCCTCACTGGTATGTCCCAGAATACCTGGGCATCGTCCGACTCGTACACAGGCTAAATGCCAAGGTGGTACACTGTCTATAAGATCTAGCCCATGGATGATCTCAAAAAATAGGATCTTCAGAGCCCTATAACGGCGGGATAGGTACTGATTCTGCGCCAATGCTGAGCACCCGGATAAAATGTTAGGAACGTTTTCTGTTGCTTTCAACGCGCATAACCTACACATGACAGCACTGGAAGAGGTTGTTTGCGCCTTCTGGGCTGTAGAGAGCCGTGCCGGTAACAGTTGCTCATACAGTTCAGACATACTAGCTATAGTATGTGTTGGCCAAGATCTCCATCCACTAAGCCACCTATAACATTCCTCCTTACTCAGTGTCTCATCCATCTGCCTCACACAAGTAAACTTTCCCTGCCATTGCTGATTTTGAACTTCACTCTCGCGTCTATCCTCCACACTTAACCTCAACTCTGTCTTGATCTGCTTCCTTCTATTATGGTTCCGGTGTTGGTCCTGCAAGACGGGTTAGGGTGTTTTAGCTGCATTTGTAATCCGAACTCTTCACTATGCTTCGCTCTTCTTTAACAAGTAAGCTGTGTCCTAGATCTATAGCTCTCTCACCTTAAACTCTCGCACCATCTCCAAAACGGGGTCTTCGTTCTTGTAACGTTTCACCGCTGCCTTCATTTTCGTCGCCTGGTAATCCATTTCAACCGATCTCAGTCCTCTTCCTCCTTTGCATCGCGGTAAGTACAGAGAATTGTTGAACCACACCGGTGTTTCCCACAATTCTCGACCACAATCTTTCTCGCTTTCGTATCCACTTTTCTTAGCTCCGTCGATGGCCAGTGTTGGAGCCCACATCGAATACCCTAACTCGGATAGAGCAAACTGGTTGGATGCAAGTACTCGGTTGTAGTCGGATAACGGACTGGACCAGATGACTGACATCCTACGCAGATATTCTTTAGACGCACACTCTAAAGCCAACCGCTCCTCGTATACTGCTTTTCATCTTCCAGGGTGGGTATCCTAACGGACGCATCAGGCCTCTCTCCTGCCACATCATGTACCCGCACTCCTCTCCTTACATGGACAACCGAACATTTCAAATGGTTCCATGCACAAGCTGGAGACCTACGTCGACAGCTGATCTTGTTACTCATGCGCAGTTAGCGCATGAGGTATAAAATGCCCTCCGTTTCTTGGTTTCCGTGTCACATTAGTGCATGGGAATTTATGCTTGCATACATTTACATACATGACTGTAACTTTATGTGGGGCGGGGGTAGGGGATTATTCAAAACAATTATTACCTGCTGAAAAATGTATTGTTGAGTCACAAAAACTTAATAGAAAGACTTGAAAAGAAGTATTAGAGTCTTAAAATGTACGTATGCTTGGAATATCAGTCCATTTTGCATGACAAAATAAATAGTGCGTGTTTGAATAAATCAACTATCCCTCTCATGTTTCAAACCCCTTAAGTAGACTTGCCACAATTCCACCTCACGAGAATCCCGGGAGAAAATGTTTTGGCGAGCGAAGCGTGATTTTTCAGACGCGAATCTACACGAGACGAAGGACTTTTGAAAAGTATCATTTTCTCTTGGATGTGCTTCCTATTCGCTGACCAAGGTCTGGCTATTCATCAACAACCACAACGTCCCCTTGGTCCTTGTTCGCAATCTCTGTTGCAAATGATGCTAGAAGCCTTGGCTTGAAAATAAGATAGCGACTTAAGGTCTATGACGCGATCGTCAACGAGAATTGCACAAAGCAACAATATCATTGGATAAAAGAGGAAAAATAATCGTTCTGCACGTGCGGCACGCATTTGAGCACGACGTGAAATCACCAAATTTGAGGTTTTGACGAAAACGCGAGCGTACAAATGTTAATCTTTCATTCTCTATTTTTACTCTGAAACCGCTCGTACCAATTTATTTTTGGGATACTTATTTCACATCCTACGACGTGAACGATAATTATGGAATAATCGCGAAAAAGTTACGATGTTGCAAAGTTCTATTTTGAGGTGACTTTTTAGTCGACGTGCCGTCATAGATCTTAAAGTCCCTATTGGCTAGCACTACGAACGTGACTCGATTTAGGACACAACTTTAATTTGTTGGAAGAGCGGCAAAACACTGCAACATTGCTGCGTCAAACAGAATTGTTGGTCGTAATGTTTGATCAAAAGCAAACTATCCAACATTTGATCGAACAAAAAATGTTGAACGAACATCTTCCAACATGTGCGGTCAAACTGTCGAACAATGTTGGATCGAGCAAAGTTGGAGCCTTCAATCCAACTTCGTTCGATAGTTTGGCCAGGGCTTAAGCTACATTAATTATCAGTTGACATACAGTGATAGTTATAGTAGTTTGCTAAATAGGGCACTAGCTATAATTTCAGACTTACGTTATATCAATGTTAGCTGCATTTGATTCTTTGCTCATGGATAATTATCATGCATATATGTTAACACTTGAACTTTACACCGTAGCAATATACTGTCTGCCTAATGGGAAGTGTAATTTTTTTTACTCTCATGACAGAGATTTATTAGGTATGGGAGCCATTTGCAACATGTACTTCAATTGAAATAGATTCATTAATGAAGTTGGTACAACATTTTCAGAATATATGTGCACAAACATCTGTTACTTATGAGATTAAAACGTGTTAACATTATTAAAATGTAAACCAACAGTGGATGCATTGTTCATTCATTATATGTTCGAAAACAAAATTTTAGACTCTAGGAGCACTTAAATGGTGTTTATCTTTGTTCTTGCAAAGAATGTTCTGCTCTGTCATTTTATTCTATTTGTTTTTCCACCTCAAAAAGTATTGTAACTATTGCACCTCTCAAACAGTTGATAGTATCATTGAGAATGGAGGAGAAATTTATCAGAAATGTTACTCCAGCAAAATATGTCTTTATTTATGATTTTCTAAAGAAATTAGACATAGGCCGATGGCCATGTAAAAGTTATTCATAGAGCAAGATGTCAGGGAAATTTATCTTGTGATGTGGTACCCAGTAAACAACAGCTTAGAACTGCCATTTTGGGTAATAAGGAAAGCAGCACAGGCTGATGTGAATTTCTAGCTACTGCATTAGTTGTGTTTTCCTGTGGTATGCAAAGCAAAAGATGAGTTACCACGTTTTTGTATACAATGGTTCTGAACCAAAAAATGTAACAAAAGTATTTTCAAATGTAGATTCTGTTATTGATCTCTTTTGTTCTATTATTCAAAGTAAATTTGATTGTTTTGAAACAAACTATGAGGTTGCATTTCTTAGATGTTTATGTGAATTATCAAATATAGAAAGAAAGCAAATAATAAGAAAGCATAAATCTACTTCAGAAATTGCAGCAAACTGGAAGAAAGAGGAGAGGAATTTACAACCCAATGGACCCAGAGAAAAAAAAAAGAACTTCCTTCAAATTGTTTTGAAAAGTACTGGTCTATGGACCCATCGAAAAAAACAGACTCTTTCAAATAAAGATGAAAAGTATAGGTCAATGAACTCACACGAAAAAGAAACAAAAGTACAAATAACCTGGCCGCGCATGAGTATAGGCTACTTAGAACCTCTTGTTGTTTCCATAACACGGTTTTGTCTGATCTCTGAAGCTGCAAAAAGTTTAAGATCGTCAATATAGAAAAGCTTGGTGACCTTTGCGTCAACATGCTTCGAAAGTTTGTATCCTTCAGCAGCACTTCTCTTCCAAGCTATCGGATTCAATCAAACCGTGAACAGCCTGGCACGTAACGCGTTCCCCTGTGGTAAATCCATGTTGAATATTATTGGCTCAGAGGTATGCCGCTCTTGCCTTGTGGTCACCACTTCCCTTGTATTCCAACTCCTACATAACTTGCCGATGGCCTCACGCAACCTGTTTGGAAACCTATGTCGGAGGATCATCATCTCTTTCAGCCAGCCGTAGTCCACAGAGCAGTAAGCTCTCTTTGTTATTATTACTATTATCTGCAGTATACACGTATGGGTTCTCCAATATTAAAAGTACATGGGGCGCAAAGCGTAGCCATGTCCTCTTACGGAACGCAAGTCTCTATATAAAGGAGCGTTTTAAAATGGTAAAATACATTTAAAAAAAATTCTTAAAATCCTAAATCCTAAATCCTAAAGTCCTATAAAATAAAATTAAATTTTTTTTAAAAAAAACTTTTAAAAAATCGTTAAAATTTTCTCATACTCTCTAATTCCTAAAGTTCGTAAAGTTATTTGACGGTGGCCTTGAAGGCCCGCGCTATGTTAAGCGAACTTGAGATGATAGCTTTCTGCATCTTTCTCAGAACCTCCTTTCCTCTAGCGCCTACAAGTTTCTTTATTGTTTTCTCTAAATCTTTAGACCAACCGCCTAGCACATCAATCACTACGTTGCACTGTTCCACGACATAGCCAGGGTACTGCTTCCTTAACTCCCAGCGCAGTGGAGCATACTTTTCCGTCTTCTCCCTCTAACTCATTTCAACTGCCCAGACTCGTTTCCTCCTCTGATCCACAAATCTGACGTCCACTCTCTTGGCCTTGACATAGCTTTGTTTGGCATACATTGGTATATCCCTATTATTATTATTATTATTATTATTATTATTATTATTATTATTATTAT
>NC_090888.1:45037087-45049587 GCF_036669925.1 Montipora capricornis | reverse complement strand
AAAAGGGGCATGATTAAACGGGACTTGAACTCGCACTGTGAGATTGCGCTTTACTCTGCTCTTACATTTGAGCAACCTGAAATAAATTTAGAATATAGGGATATTCATTTTATTCGCTTCCAGCAGGATACAAATTAAACTCAATATTAACCAGCTCTCATTAGAAATAGAACGAAAGCTGCGGGTGACAAACGTGAGGCTAAACAAGGGCATAACTGAAATAGCCTCATGTTCGTCACCGCAGTTTGCATTCTATTTCTAATCAAGCTTCGTTAGCCAAAGACAAAAAGTACTTACAATCTGTCAGCTGGCTTGATACTTAAGTTAGTAGAGCAAGTGCCGTGCAACCTCACGTATAGAATCTTTAACAGTAAAACAAGCAAATATACTACTTTTTTGACCCCTTTATATCCGCCACTCCTCGTATTCTGCGCATGTGTACATGTATGTGACAACCATGTGACACAACGACAGTGCAGGTCAGCACAGTCATAGGATCGAATCGCTTTCAAGCCCCCTTGGATTTTTCAGGCTTCAGCACTTTCAAATGTTTAAGTTGCTTAGCTAACTGCGATGATGTTTCTAACTTTCATTGCATGAGCAATCTAGCCGTCGTTAATTCACTCAAACAGGGTTCTTCCGCGACCCGAATCGCGTCGCGCGCAACGCGCCTTGGTAAATTACTTTTGAGCGGTACTGTAACGAAAAGGCTTGAGGCCCAACTTATGAAAATCTTAATTCCTCAAAGGAAGCACACCGTCTAACCTAATAATAACAATAGTTTAATAGTTTAATACTTATAGTGCGCAAGTTACATGTAAATATGAACAATTGCTGCTAAGCCAAAAATTAAACAAAAAATCAAACCAGAAGAGCAGGGGGTTTTCTCCTCTCTTTTCTAATCACACGGGTTAAGGCATATCAGGGTCCTGAGAAGGACTGTTTTTGGTGACACCGACTGACGTTTTGACAACCTGAGCGAAAGTAATCCTCAGAGTCAAGGCTCTGAAAAGTCAGCCAATGTCATCATCAACAACAGCCTCTTTCTCGGGACTACTGTCACCTGAACGATATCGCTTCATCAAGTTTTAAACAGTCTTCAATAATCATGATACAATCCAAACAAGGTTTAGGTTGTCGCATGCGAATGCTTATTTCATTGATGCGACCAAATGGCCAGGTTTTAAGTCATTTTCCGTTGAGGAACTGACACGCTGGAACGTAATAATAATGTAAGTGAAACACACATTGTACTAAATATTGGTCATTACCTTCTTTATAGCTTCCAGATCTTCCATTTTCAGAATTGCAATAATTTTGTCAGCAGAAGATGACTTCTTCCAGCAAAACTTCTCAGAATGCACTCGACGCAATCCTAAACAAAGTTTTTCTTCCTGTAAAGTAGATATACAAAGTCACGTAATGCTGTTAGCAGACCGGTTGATTGACAGGAAAACTGGGCCACTAACGTTAACTTACTACAATAGGACAAAATGCTAAATTGACAACAATTGCCGAATATCAGTTTGACAGAAAAACGTCGCTCGGACATAAGGGGGTACTGACATGCCACCTTCTTATCCATGAATTTGATTTCGCCATCATTAAAATTTTCTCCGTCTTCTAACCAGTAATGGAATGTTCTTTCTAAAATGATCACAAAGACAGGCATACTTGCTTTCTTCCATTCCAGTCAGTTGGACGACTATTTCTGATGAGACGCCATATAAGATTATTGAAAAGAATGAAAAAAAAAAACTCACTTAAATGAAGCAAAATCACGAAGCACGAAACCGGCTGTTTAATTAGGAATTAAGACCACAAATTTTAAGAAATTCAACTGGGCCCCGCTTCTTCAGTACGGTCCCGAAAAATTGCCAGATGCCGAAAGATATCCGTGAAACTTTAAAACTGCTATCCTTTGTTTTAATCCAGTGCCTTGTAAGCCATGATATCCACTCTTTTTGAAAAACTTCCCATGTAACATGTTTTCCAGATAAGAGCAAAGTTAACACGCCTTTAATCCACGTGTGCCTTTTGAATATACAAGGTTATGGATCCCGAAATATCCAGGGAAAATTTGGAGCTTTCCACAAAAGCAAATGTAATTTATTTATGGATGACTTGACCAACTTTCTCGTTCTTTCTTTTACTCTGGTAGCAAATCTTTTCATTCGAAGAATACCTGAATAAATCTTGATCTGTTTTTAGATGAAGCTCTTGAAAGGTATAAGAAAAGTTGCTGGCGGGGATGGTTTTGTCCATGGAATTCTGTTGGCTGGACGCAGCTGAATACGTCTAGCAAGTACGTGTGGTCCTTACTGCATGGTTCCACACACGTTTTTTGCTTTCTCGGGGGGACTTCGTCTGACATCATGGCAAGAACTGCATGAAAGAAAACCGTGTTGGGAATATTAGTTGCATGCGACTTGAAGTCATGCTACATTGAGATCATTATAGGCAACAAGGAAGTTACTGGCTGTGATATTCGTCCTAGGTGATCTTCGTCTTAATCATAATCCGACAGGTCTGTTTAAAGGGTTTTGAAAAAGATGAGAATACTCCGCAAACATTAATAAAGACTGGAGCAAAAAGAACAGAAGATTTCTGATTAATTATATGCTGGAAACAGATGATGAATAGTTTTGAAGACCCAAAGTCAAACTGCTTGAACATATTCAGGATAATATCAGGATCATGGGAACCCAAGCAGGTCAATGAAGGAAACAAAGCAAGAAGACCAACACGCTGGCACCGATTGGGAACAATATTTTCTCAGCAAAGGCCCCGTATCGCGACGGATCTAATAAGCAAGATTTGTATTATAGACAGGCAACAATTATTCGACTGGAAAGCCTCTATGACACTATTTAGACGAAAACACACAGATCATATAGACTCCAGCATGAGCCTGTTACGGTCTTCTACCATCTCACTGGGAGGTGACACATGGCTCAAGACAAAGGGCTTGGGATGTCAATGGCTATCAGGGGCCAGATCATGAGTCAACGTGCTAAACACAGCCAAGGATGATCTCGGCTTGTCAAACTTGTACTGAAAAACAGAAGACTCGCCACAAACTTTATTTAAAGTTATTTTATGCTTGTACTAATTGCACCCCAAATAAAAAATTCAAAACTGCTCATGTATTTACCGTGATATGCAGTGTGGATTGTGTCGATGCATTATCAGTTCAGTCTCGTGACGAGGACGCGCGCAAGAAGCAGCAAGAATTCATGGCCGCCTCACTAACAATTACTTACTTGCATGTTAATATAATACCCTGGTGACTTTAGGATTTTAAAGCAGATTATCAGTTTAATTTGTGTTTCGCCCTTCATAAAACGTTCTATTTTGTGGACATTGAATTTAAATCGAGAGACAAGACTGATCACCGTCTGAGTGTTCAAGGAATGCCTTTTGCCCGTCAAGTCGCCTAGAAATGTTTCTAAATCACGTAAATAACTGGACGATAGCCACTACTATAGAAATATCAAAAATATCGGCCAGGGTGGGTGTACTGAAAGTTTCAAATTGAGCTCATCCGATTTTGAGAATTTTAAATTGAAAACATCGCTCGTACCCGCTGACTTCTGCCTGCAATGCGGCTTCCCCAAACCTGTGGCATGCGATGCGTTCCATGTAATTGAGGTTCAAAGCTAACGATCGCTGACAAACTGAGAGACATCACAAAACCCGAATACACAAGAGCACTATGGGTGACGCGTGACATGTAAGAAAACTTACTCAATGACATTCATTTTCGAACCGAAAATAGAGTTTTTTATAAACAATGGTGGCTTATTCTGGGTTGAAAATTTAGTCTCTCCTAGGAAAAACTCAGTAGGGCTACTCAATTTAACCTTCCATGGAAAATATATCAGATTTATTCATATGTTTCAGAGAGTTTGGGTTTGGGTTACACAAAAAATACACGAAGGCACAGAAGTCTTCGGCAACATTTTTAGGTTATCAATGCTGATAATGCTCACCTGTAGACGTCAACAACTCCGCAAGGCATTCGTCGTAGAAAATAAAGGAATATAATACTTTTCAAAATTAACTTTTGAACCTTCCCAGTGAGAGTATGTCTGACACTGTCGATCGAGAGTCGACTGCTAATCGATCGCTTATGCACGTTTGCGCATAGGTTGCGCTGTGTTCGATTCCTGTACAGCAACTTAACCCTAATCTTCTACGTTCCTTTAGTGGTGACAACATTAAATTATCTGCAAATTTAAAAGCAAAGCTCCGAAAGGTTATATAGGCTAATGGACGAGAATCGTAAAATTGTCTCTTCCGCAAACGACCTTGGCGTGACTGACTCGAACCTTAAGCGGACTGCACACCTTGCTCAAATGGTTGCAAAATCTAATAGCATGCTGGGATTTCTAAAAGCAAACTGCTCGGGTGACCTCAAGAAGGATACCCTCAAGCTGCGTTATATTTCCCTTATGTGCTCAACCTGTGCTACGCTTCACAACTTTGGGCGCCGCAATCTCCCACATTGATACTGGAAGTAGAAAATATCCAAAGGAGAGCTACACTTTTTATTTGCATGAACTCTGAACTCTCATACAAGGACTGACTTTTGAACCTTAACCTCCTATCTGTTAACTACAGGCTGGAATATCTTGATTTATTATTTTTCTATACGTGTATTTATGGACTTATTGACATTAATCTAGATAACCTTGTTCAATGTTGTAGTGGGCGTTCCCGTCGGGGATCTTCTGGGCTTTTTCTCAATAACAAATCCGCTAATACATCTCTTTTTCGCAACTCTTTCTTCAGCCGAATAACTAATCTGTGGAATGAATTAATTGCCTATCGCTATAGGATCGGAGGTTGAGTTAGTACCTTTAAAGAAAAAGTTGAAATCGTTTTTCTAGAAGAGACTAAGTTCAGTTTTCAATCAAGGTGACATTAGTCTGTCCAAAGTGCCGCCGCGCCCATACTGTTATACGTTGTTCTTGTTAACTTTCTTTGTTCTGAATACTTCTTTCTTTTGGTTTTCCTTTTATTAGTGGGGTTCCAGGGAATGGGTATCAATTCTTTTTAAGGGGTTGGTTAGGTGGTGGGTATACCTAGCATGGGACTAGTGCTCTATAGTATGCCCACCAGCCTCAGGGAGAATTTTGTAAATGAAATAAAATAAAAATAAATAAATGCCGAGCTACACTGAATATTCACTATATATGTAGCAAGAGTTTTTTCTTTCCTGTGTCGCTACTGACTTAATAAAGTAGAATGTTAAAAAACACGAAGATATAAACCTTGCTGCAATTCTCTGTGGTCCTCAGAAGCTGAAACCTTAACTGACTAGGCCTTCCAAAATAGTCGAGAACACCTGATCAATTCCTCCACAGTTTTGGCCTTTGCTCGAGACGATCTTTATATACCGGTACCATGACCTTCCTGCAAAATTTATCCCGTTGGGAATCCCCTAATCGACTTGAGCTAAGAAGCTAAATTTGTTAGTCGAGGTTATAGATGGTTTTCACGTGACGTCATCATTTTCTAAAATCCAAAACTAAAGAGCCACGAAAGTTTTTATCCTCATCAGGCATAAGAGGCGGTAAATTTGTATCCATTTGCAATTTTAAAGCTCAATAGCGTGCTTCGTTTGGAAACCAGAGCATTTTGAATTTCTGAGTTATAGCGGTGCGTGACACGAGGCGACGATCGAGTTTATTGAGAAATATATATTTATCTCATGGTTTTGAGCCTTTTTAGAATTTAAAGCATTAGGAAAAGTGCTTAGGTAAATAGCTGTCTGTTCAGTACAGATGATCACTCGCCTAGATAGCCAAAGTAAGTAACAGATGTTGACACTATTTTCTGGCCGCCATATTGGTGCACCACAGATGTGCACCAACATGGCGTTTTCATACTGGGCTCTGTAAATTTCTGCGAAAAATTTCGACGAATGTCTGAAGTTTGGGGAAAGGCACAGGCCTAAAACTTGGAGAAGTGTCTTCTTCATTTATCATCTACAACATCACGAATTCTTGACTTTTTCCACTGAATGGTTTTCGATTTATTTTTTTATTGCGTGACAGTGAAAACGATCAAAAGGGTGTAAGTTCAAATTGCGTGAGCATATGACCAAGTTATTGTGCCAGATCACGCAAGGTGTTTTTCAAGGCAAAAGCATTTCGCGGCTCCCATGCTGAGCTAATTTTAAATGCGATGAAGAGGCAGCCGGCGGCCTAGCACAAATAAAACCTTCTCTTAAAAAATATATCTTGTTTATCAATTAACGAATTGCAGAATTCAAGCGAAGAAGACGAAAAGGAATCATACGAAGCTATAGGTTACTAGAAAGAAAGAGAACACTCAAAACATAGTACATACATTTTGAATGATTTTTGGATAGGGCTAATTGTTTTAAAAGCCTCTATACACATCTGAGACTCAGAACTTCAACATGATGACCCCTTGCTGCTTCTGCATGGGGTCTCCGATTTGCGTCGAGTGGGTTGATGTTGGATCTGCTCTCACAACTGTATTCTTCCTAATGGATCCGTACCAGCCAGCGAACTAAATTACTTAACAAATAAAAGCATTTGAGAGAATAATAGATTCAAAGTAAGAACGTCTTTTCTCTAATGACGTAAAAACATGTTTTTTAAACGACTGCCATTTAGGAGGCCTGCTCGTTCAATAGTTAACCATTGTATTTTACCAAAGGAGGGCCTTGTTTATGATTTACATCTATCAAAACATACTTGTCAGTAAATCAACAGATTTCTCATCGAAACTTACCTTCTGCTATTATCAAGATCCATCGAAAGTAAGATTTTTTGAGGGCACTACATTAGGGGATTCCCCAAGTCGTTTGTGGCTTGAATGATCTGCATAAATGCTTTCGAAAGCGTTTTCAGTTTCGGTTGGGAAAGACCCGGTTGACATCGGTAGATACTGCGTTATATTTCCTTAAACCGCAAATAAGCTAACTTATCTTATAATTCTTGGAAGAAAATATGTGGATGAAGGTTTCAAACATAGTGTGATCGTGCAAGTGTTACGTGACCCATCGCTAGCTACCGAGCACGTCACGGAAGTTTTCATAATTTTAGAGTTGTTATTCGAGGTCAAAGTGAAAATATTAATGAGTATAGGCGGATGTGCAACGCTGCAAAACTTCCGCTTGGGAAGAACCCCGAGATGTTGGCTTTCATTATTACTTAATAATATATAAAATACCAAATTGCGCTCCAAGGAAGTTTTAATTCATAACAATAAATATTAAACAATGAGTGTGGAAACCGAAAATCCGGCGTGAAATATAATATGAGGTAATTTTTGTTGACCTTATTAAGGTGTAAGCGGCTATGACCTGTGGATATAAATAAAGGCAACAAAACAAGTTCTGCACAGTACGCCAGAGCCTCGCAAGAAAATGGTACTGTCACTCTACGGAGTTAAAAAACCAACAAGTTTGACTATTGGTAAGCTTTTGATTTTGTCTGCAATGGCGTTTTCACAAAAGCAACCACTACGTTTAATCTTCTTGGGTAGGGTGTCCCAGCAACAGCAAACCGCTTTTTTCGCAGTGTCACCAAAAATGTTCTTGTTTAAGTACGTTTTCTCTTTGCACAGCATAAAATTTTATTGTGTCTGATTCACTGGCAACGACAACAACTAAATTTATAATTATACAATGCGGTTTAAACTTTAGGAAACAAGTTCAGTGGAATTGAACGTAACGCACTCCGTACGAGCACTTATGACATAATAATACACCAAATTTTCTGTGAACGGCACAATAATATTGAAGTCTGAGAACCAGATTAGAGTTAAAACTAGTTTACATGTTCTCACGTTTATTTTGCGTCTTAGTCACATCTTTTCGCAGAGTAAAAAGGAGAACTATTCAGGAAGGCTGATATTCTTCAGGAGAGTGTGTAACAGTCGGGTTTACCTGATATCCAAGTGATGGCATAATTATTCCCACATACAAGCACTGCAGATTTGTGCCTTTGTGGTAAAGATCAAACCTTTCAATCGGTTAAATTTGGGACGGGGTATAGAAAAAAAATTGCTTCCAAGGAACGGTGGTTTATGAAAAACGGTTCCCTGAGACAGGTCTGTTGGCAAAGGCATGTTTGCCAGTTTTTATGCTTGCTATGTACACTTGTGTTTTTGTGTTGATCAAAACCTTAAAGAGGTTCGAGAGAACAGAATTTTCAGAGAAAGGTAATGATTTAATTAATATATGGAAAAGCCAGGCAAAGGACTAGGGAAACTCAATCCACAAAAGTTAGTTTACAGAATGTACCATATTTGTTTTGTTTCAGTTGACCAACAACAGGTCAACAACGACCGGGGCTCGAAAAACCTTCAAGTCAGCTGCTGTTACGACCTCAAGAAAGGACAAGACACTGTATCAATTGAGCACAGCTGTCTGGTGAACGCAGGTAACACATGGAATATCGATGTGAAATGTCGACCGAAACAAATGGTCGTCAAAGCACCATCTGGACAATCAGATCGCTGGAGAAGCCTAAAGGAGGTTTACCCTGATGCAAAAATAGAACACAAACATAATGACATCGAAGTAACCCTTCCAGTGCTACCGGAAGACATTGAAATCGCTGCCTTTGGACGTCCAGAAAAAAACGACAAGAAACGAATGCAAATAGCGGCTTTTGCAGAGCAGCCAAGGCAAGGACAAAACTGGAAGATTTTGATCTATCTGGTAGATGATACGACAACAGCATATAAGGTACTTCTGCATTCCCTCATATTATTTCTTTACGGCTTCACTCCAATTTGTGTGGCGGAAGTGTTTCCGGCATCCTTATCCCATTGGGTTGATCGGATTACCTTAGGGCCGGCTTCTTCGGCAACCAAAGCTTATGATATAGGGTTTTTCTATGTCTTTAGGTACTACAGTGCACTTGCTTTTGAGATTGACCGTAAATGAATGTAGTCACCATGTACTGTGGCTGTAGGCATTCTACGCTGGACCTTTACGGGGGGTTTGGAAGAAGGCAATTATATAAGTTGAAGGCCAGTAATTGGTACCGATCACAGGGCACTACTTTATCTGCAACTATAATTCTAGAAATGTATTGCATTTTTCAAATAGTCAGCCTTGAGTCAGTACAGCCGCATCTGTTTTGTATCAGTTTTGATGATCCACGATTCTGAATCGATACATTTCGAACGTTGCAATAATTAGCAGGTGTGCCAGAAAGAAGAACAAAGACATCGTAAAGTTCTGGTTCCAGTGGCTGGGATCTTTGTGTCCAACAGTGATGAGGATATCAGAATTGAACTCGATGCATTAGAACACGGATGGAAGATCAAAGGAAGTAAAGTGAAGGTAAGCAAAAAGGTTTAAAGTTTTATATTAGCCTGATAATCACTTTCCGGCAACAAAAAATGAGGGTACCCGAGTTCGTTTTTGATATATAAACGTTTTAAGACAAAATATAGGATGCTTTTAGATGGTGTTTTTGTTGTCATGATAGCGTATTACGTCATATTAATGAGAACCTCACTTAAGCAATTATTGGTGTTTCATTTGGTGCAATAACATTGCCGTTATGTTAAAACTGAATTGATCCTGCTAAAATACATTTCCTCAAAATTGTCGAAACTGGCTGATGAGCCACGTTAACTTTTTCCGAATTTTCTACGATCGATTCCTAGAAAGAATCATTTCCCGCGCATAGTAGTCCGTTTTTCCGGCCTTGACACTGAAGTTCTCCCTGCGAAAAGGAATGATTAGTTGTGTAGACGATGAACAAGTTTAGCCTTAATTTTCCTATTTATATTCATGACTCGTACACAAGGATGGGTGTGCAGCTCGAACTGTGAGCCTGAGTGTTTAATGCCGTCCGAGTATCGTAACAAAGCTCAGATAAGAAACTAGTTACAAGGTAAACATAAAATAAGAACCACTCAGGCTAAAGCATGTGCAACCGCCTGATACGCAAACCCAAAAACCCAGAGGGAAAATAGGAACGTATTACCCAACCAAATGCAGGCGCACCAACCTCTGGGGGCTAGAGGTAATATAAGATTTCCAGACATACAAAGTGATCTAAAATAAAATTTGAAAGTTCGAGAGCTGAGATGAATACATTACATCCTGACAAACCTTATATATCTAAATAACAATAGACTAATTCAATGCCATAGCGGCACCCGTGCATTTCATGCCAACAGGAAAATATTTACATTCTTTGTCGCTATCACTTACAGTTCAGCTCCGCCGAATGTAAATACATTTACCCACAACACTCGTTATTTAGCAAGTACATAAAAAATGTTCCAGTCCCTAGCTCGTCGAAGCTTATGCACTCCAACTTGCTTTCATCTTAGCCTTCCTAAATTTTCCTTTTCGTCTGTTTACACGAACTAATTTCATCCTTGATAATTTTTCCTTGGAATTCTAGCTGTACCTTCTCAAGGAAAAATCTTGTCAATTTTACCCTTTTTACACGAGCAAGTTTTCCTTGTTAAGGGAAAGTTGTCAAGGACAACTTGCTGGTGTAAACGGGGCTAAACTGACCAATTTAGAGGCAGCCTTCCCAAAAAGTCTTGAGTTGTTGCTACATTTGCCGGTCATCATTAAGATACCAAAGTTAAAAAACATCAATTATTTCTTATCTGTTTAATTGCTTTCAGACCATCAAAGCAAGTGCTGCTTGGAATCCGCCAGAAAACGCCACAGATTTTCCCAGCTGCCATTTTGATATCATCCACGTGGACAAAACAAAGCAATCATTTTTCTGCGGAATCACAGCATCGCATGAAAACGACACTGCGAGATCAGAGATTGTGACCTATTTTAAACGAGTTAGTAGAGGACTTCTTAGCTTTCAATAAAAGCCAAGGGAGAAAATGCTATGAAGAGAATTTCATTTTAATGACGGCTGGATCTGAAATTTGATTCAATCCCTTTTACGAGACAAAAAAAGTGGTACAATATCCCACTGAACTTTTTAGACACTTCCTCTGTTTGAATCGTCCTTCAACAAAGGAAAAGGATGCAAGTTGAAGTTAAACTGAGTAAGTGGCAGTGGGTAGCCTATACTGCCACTGATCTGCGGTTCAAAGTTCATTGTCAAACGGAGCTTCCGCAACACGAATTCTCTCTTTAAACAGGAAAGAAGGTGTCGAAAAGGCTTTACACTCAGTTGAAATCAAAACCATAACCGAACGGTAGAATTTCTTCCCCCATAACATCTCCTGCAGGGGATTTAGACTACTGTTTGTTAATTAAGAGTGCACAGTTCATTCCCAGTGAACAGATATGAAGTTGCGTGAGTTCTTGCGATACATTTCAAGAAACCATCATGCAACCAACTCATAACAATGTAGAATTCAGTTACATGATAACGTTGTTGCTTTCAGGAGAGAGGTCAAGAAATCATTCAAACTTCGAAGAACTTACCAAAAGCCAGTAAATACCAGTGTCTTCAATCGAAAGGTAAAAAAATCAAAGAATCTGAAATTGTTTACAGAGTTTACATTGACACTAATAGTCCTGAAACCCGGTCGATGGGTCAACGTGTCCAAATCCGCCGCCGGCCTTTTGGGTTAGAAGCAACTGTTTTAAAATTAGTATTTATCTCTATTTTTTACAGATGCCGGTGAATCGCTATCAATTTTCTGGTTGTGGTTATTTTTTCTTCGATCTTTGGTCGTCCAAGGCTTGCACTCAAGAGGTAATGGCAGTAAGTCACCGCGAACATTCATCGTAATTTCCGTGCTCCTTCTTCTGTCAGACGACCGGGCCTAGCTTATCAGACTGGGCTGAAATTTCAGGCCAGTTCTGAAAGAAATCCTCTTGAAATGAATGTGGCGATTACATCCTAGCCCGGTTTCTAAAACTGGGCTGAAATGTCATCAGTCGATTACATACAATTATTGCGGATTTTTCGCCCCGGCTGAAATTCATGATATAAACGCGACAAAATTTCAGCACGGCCGGTGAGCAGGGCAAAATTTCAGCCCGGGCTGAGACTGGCCATGTAATCAGGACCTAAATTCTCAACGAATGCTGTTACGATACAGTCGAAAGGCATCATTATCATATGAGAGCGTGAACCCTTTTGTTTTTATTTCTCTTTTCTTTTTCAGTTTTGATAACATCGGTTTAATTGTTTGTGGTCTTTACAGAGTATTTCAGAGATCACTGCTTGGTCCTCTAGTTGCTTTGCGATCGTTTGCTGAGTAAATTAACAGTAATACTAGGAGTAATCAAAGATTAATAAGTGCGTTCGAAGTTCAATGAATTTAGCTAAAATCATACAAAAAACATAGGAGGAAATTAGTTGAGACATTAAATGAGAAAGACGAAGTATTTAAACAGCAACCATTCATCCGTGCCAGAGGCAGCACAAAGATATTGTAAATATGCAACAATCTGATGATGATTATGTAGATTTATTGAATATGGTACAAAGGCACACTCGTTGCAGTACAAATTATTGTCTTAGAAAAAAAACAGAATGAATCAGATCTCAGGTGTAGGTTAC